>NC_090650.1:337536247-337688747 GCF_040937935.1 Hyperolius riggenbachi
CATGGCTGATTACGGCTAAACGGCTGACCGCGGGAGGACGGCGTGGGGCTGGAGGAAGCCCCAGGTAAGTATTAAATCTTTAGTTAGTTTGATCTCTGGTTCACTTTAAAGGACAACCATACCAGTTGCCTGGCAGCCCTGCTGATATCTGAATAACACCAGAAACAAGCATGCAGTTAATCTAATCAGCACTGCCAAAAATGTCAAACACCTGATCTGCTGCATGCTTTTTCAGGGTCTATGGCTAATGTATTAGAGGCAGAGGACCAGCGGGATAGCCAGGCAACTAGTATTGCTTAAAAGGAAATAAATATGGCAGCCCCCACATTCCTCTCGCTTCAGTTGTCCTTTGACTGTGGCTCAAAGAAGCCCAGAAGCTCTCTTTCCTACCATAATCCTAGTCCAATGCCAGTTGGGGCACCAGTTCTCTTAGTGTGTTTTCGGGATATGGGTTTTAAACGGTGCCCAGAGAAAACATACAGAAACATGGGGAGAACATACAAACTTCACACAGTGTAAATACTTGTACACATGCATCATACAAACCGCACGATATGACTGCAGACATGGCAAGTAGTTAAAACTATGTGTCTTTTCCGCACACCAATTAATTTACATACTTCGCACACACGCAAAACAGCATGCACGATATGGCTGCATTCAGAACAATAATTATTTTTCAAAACACACTACACGTGGCCAACTGCACAATATCAGCTCAACAGTCTCAGAATGCCCAATCTCATTCGCTCGTCTTGTCATTTGGACACAATTTGTACACCTGATTATTGTCCAACACCCCACAATCAAGTGACAATCATGTGTCTTTGTTGAGGAGGGTGTACAAGCCTTAAGGTGCCCATACATCTAGCAATTTTGCTGTACGATCGACCATTCGATTTGATCATTTTATCGAATCGAGTGTGTTCCAGTATGCCCTATCGATGAAAAGTTGCTGATAACATGTTGAATCAACCAGCTTAGTCGGTCGAGCAGGATGGAAGATATCAGTCGATCACACAGGAATTTGCTATTGTTTACCTATCATTCAATCAAATCTGAATCAATTTTTTTTTCATTCAGAGCATGGAGACACAACATCAGTCATATCGATTAGTGGAGGTGAATTGCATAGGATATCGCTTGTAGTGCATGGGTCACTAGTTGCTCGACTTTTGATCAACCATACTGAAGTCGAAGCCCTAATAAAGTTGATCACTTTGTCTATTGAATCATAATCGCTAGATGTATGGCTACCTTTTAAGGTTGCATTCACAGTAGTATGTTGCGGTTTAATGCGACGTTAGTCACAACGTGTCTGGGTTAAGAGGTAACGCACTGCAAGCAGTGAGTTACAACGCAACATTTTTAACTCGACTTTAACATCGCACTGTGAACAGCAGATAGGATTAGCATTGCAGTGTGGTAAGCTGCATTATAAGACTTTATAACGTGCAACCATAACGTCCCGCTGTGAATGCGACCTACAGCTCAAGAACTGTGTCAAGGGCTATTATGGTGCGAACCACAACACCATTGTGTTTCCTTGCTGGTCTAGCTGCTGGCTCAGTAGAGAAGTCTGATTGTACATTTGTTGCTTAAAAGGACGCAAAAGCAAAGCTACACAAGCTCCGGAAACTCAAGGAGCAGGCCCACAATTCTGGCTCCCTCGAGGAGTTCAGAGAGGTCAGGAATGTACTTAAGTGAGAACTGAGATCTGCTAAAAGGGCTTACTCGGAAAAGCTGCATCACAGCCTCCAGTCCAACAACTCGCGTGAGGTGTGGCGGGGCCTGAGGGCAGCTACGAACTTCAAACCCTCCCCCCATCAAGTGGCCCCTAGCTTTCATCTGGCCGAGGAGCTCAATGACTTAGACTGCAAATTTGAGAAGCAGTCGGATCAACTTGGGGTTGGTGCGACCACAGAGCCACAGGTCAAGACTACAGTGCCCCCCCATCCCCAAGCATCCCTCCCTGAGAGCCACGGTGCCCCCACTCCAATTGCAGTCCAGGAGGCGGAAGTACTACGTCTTCTCCACAAGGCCAACCCCAGGAAAGCCTCAGGCCCGGATGGTGTCATTGAATTGCTTGAGGACTTGCGCGGACCAGCTGGCTCCTATCTTAACCTCCATATTCAACAGGTCACTAACTGAAGGCCAGGTCCCCTCATGCTTTAAGAGATCCACAATTATCCCAGTCCCTAAAAAGCCGATAATTTTAGAACGGTAGCTCTATCCTATATCCATCATGAAGGTCTTTGAGCGCCTAATCCTTGCCCTCCTAAAGCAGTCCACAGATACCGCCCTTGATACTCATCAATTTGCGTACAGGGCAAACAGGTCAGTGGAGGACACGCCATCAACGTGAGCCTAGCATACATCACGGAACACCTAGACAGGCTCGACTCTTACGCTAGGATCCTGTTCTTTGACTTTAGTTCCGCACTCAATACCATCTGTCCAGACATCCTGCTGGACAATCTTGTGCAATTAGGAGTTGACATATCCCTCTGCAGGTGGACTTTCTCTCAAACAGAACAAAGAGGGTGAAGCTTGGCAACTGCTTCTCCAGTGAGAGAAGAAGCAAGGGTGTGTACTGTCCCTGCTCCTGTTCTCGCTGTACACCAACAACTGTACCGCAACCTCTGACTCTGTCAGGGTTATCAAATTCGCGGATGATACAACAATCATCGGTCTTATCAGCGGCAATGGAGAGCTTGCCTATCGCAGAGAAATTGAGAAGATCTGCAACTGGTGCAGGGAAAATAACCTCGTCCTCAACACGGCAAAGACTGTAGACCTGATCGTAGACTTCAGGAGACACTCCTCCACCCAGTCCTAATTGGGGAGACCGCAGTCTCCAGGGTGCCGAGTGCTCGATTCCTGGGCACAACTCTTACTAGCGATTTTAGATGGGGGGAGAACACTATCAAAATTCAAAAGAAGGCACAGCAGAGGTTATTCTTTTTGTGACACCTGAAAAAATTTTGTATCCCAAAGAAGCTGCTCATCAGCTTCTACACTGCCACTGTAGAATCTATCCTCTGCTCCTCCATCATCGTCTGGTACGCAGGGGCAATGGCTAGTGACAAATACAAACTCCAGTGAATAGTTAATGCCGCGGAAAAGACCATAGGTTCGCCCTTGCAACCTCTTGATCTCCTCCACACTGCCAGACTGGGGAAGAGGGCCAAAAGGCTCTCTCTCGACCCCTCCCACCCAGGCAATTACTTCTTTGAGCTCCTCCCATTGGGTCGCCGGTTCAGAGCAATTGCCTCCAGGACCACTAGGCGCCAGAACACTCTCTTTCCCCAGGGAGTCCTCCTACTGAACTCTAACTCCTGCCAGGCCACAACACTCTAGCCCTTGGGAAGAAAATCCGCAACCGGCACCTGGTCTGTATCTGCTGCCCACTGTGAACTCTGAACCATGAACCGTATCAGGTAACTGCTGCCCACCCTATGATTCATGAACTGTATTCACGGACTGTATCTGTTGCCCACCCTGAACTGTATCAAGTATCACAGACTGTATTGGTTGCCCACTCCGAACTCTGAACCATGAACTCATATGCAGACCAATCCCTACACCCTAAATCGACTCACGGATCTATATATTGTATGTCTTGCCCTGTGTAGTGCACAGCATATCTATTGCTTGTACCATGTATGTTCTCATTTACTCTATTCTTCGACTATGCCTTGTCTTGTCCTGTCTTCTGCCAATGCCATGTACACCTCACACAATTCCGGGTACGTCATCTGGCATACTTGGCGAAATAAAAATGATTCTGCTTCTGAGCTTCAAGGACCACATGCTGACACATATTTTAGGTTTTATCTGCCCAGTTCACTATTCCTGATTGTCTTGGCAAAAAAATCAAGTGTGTACAGGTTGACTACTTGAAGTTGTTGGTTTCCGCTTAAGCGTTACAACAGGACAGATCCCCATTCCTCTAGTACAGAGACTCCCTTTGGGACTTGCTAGTTCCCCGACACCTTCTCCCCACAGTGCAGCCTGCTTGTACTAGACAAGAAGATTATTCTTGCAGAAAAGAATTTGAAGATTGTATACATCTTAATAAGCAGGATTTAACACTGCTTTTTAAAATGATAAAACAGAAAAATCAACATTGATTAAAATGAATATCATTCATCCCCCCAATTAATACTAATGGTACATTCATGAGTATGTACCGGTTTGATTATGCAGTCCTATAGTGACCAATGCCGATTTTGATAAGGAAGTAGATTTTTTTTTTTTCCCAGTAATTGCAATTCTTCTGCATTTTTCTTCTGGTCATTTTTTTTTTTTTTTGCCATTTTTCTGCATTTGCAGGTTTTTGTTTTTTTTTTTGGTTTTTTTTTTTTTTTTGGTTTTTTTTTTTTTTTTTTTTTCATGGAATGTACAAAATACATTCCAGTAAATTGCTTAAAAAAGAAATGGTAAAAGTGAGATCACTTAGGATAAATATAAATAAAAAGTTACCATGGTGCCCCGCTTCCGACACAGAAAAAGGGGTTAGAGGTACAGGTACTGTACATTTGTTTTTGTTTTTTTTGTTTTTTTTTATTCATAAAGTTTTTTTTAATTCAATGAGTTTTAAGAGAATACAAATAAATGCATTGAAAGCTTGGTAAGCTTAAACATATTGGTGTTCATAATACATTAAATGTCTTTGAAGCAAATTGTAAATGTTCTTAAGACTAGGAGATTGGTACCTGAAATAGCAGACATGTAGATTCTTCTGGGAGAAGGGTTGTTATATTGCTTACATAGTTGAAAATGATTTGAATTCTGTGTAAAATCGAATGTGTTAAAATAGAACATGGAATCTTTTCCCTTCACTGTATGACTGAAGTACCATTAAATTGCTCTTGTGTCCCTTGCCATGACTGCAAAGGGAATCTATGACTAACCTTTCATATGTATGTTAATGAGATTCCCCAAACTGCGTCTAGCTCTACCCAGGCTTGGCAGAAATGCCCCTATAATATTCCTCCCTTTGCATAACACCGTTATCTTTTTAGGTAGAACAGATCTGACAGGGGACAAATTACACTCTAATCTCTTTCTTTGCAGGGGCCGTTTATATTGGCACCTTTTAGCGTGCACATTTGCTCTTAAAGTTGTGAATTTTTCAGAATTTCAGTTTATTTTATTAGGATTTCTGAATTTACATGTAGTAAAAAAAAAAAAAAAAAAAAAAAAAATTGAGGGTGAAAAGTAACCAGTTCTATTTTGTTTAGTTAAAAATAAAGTGTAAATTTGGTACCTGTCAGTAGATTAACTATGTTTAGTTTTGACTGTCTGAGGCAAATTACAGCAGTTTTAGTTCCCATACAGACAAGTATTGAGCTACTAAACTTATCTGTATGATACGTTTTTTATGATCTCTGATTAACTATCCATGATGTTTAACCACTTGAGGACCCACCCTTTACCCCCCCTTAAGGACCAGCGCTGTTGTAGCTGATCTGTGCTGGGTGGGCTCTGCAGCCCCCAGCACAGATCAGCGTGCAGGCAGAGCGACCAGATCGCCCCCCTTTTTTCCCCACTAGGGGGATCATGTGCTGGGGGGGTCTGATCGCTCCTGCCTGCCGGGTGTTGCGGGGGGGGGGCACCTCAAAGCCCCCCTCCGCGGCGAAATCCTCCCCCTCCCTCTCCTACCTGGCCCCCCCTGGAGATCCGGGCTGCACAGGACGCTATCCGTCCTGTGCAGCCAGTGACGGGACGCCCCCTGTCACATGGCGGCGATCCCCGGCCGCTGATTGGCCGGGGATCGCCGATCTGCCTTACGGCGCTGCTGCGCAGCAGCGCCGTACAAATGTAAACAAAGCGGATTATTTCCGCTTGTGTTTACATTTAGCCTGCGAGCCGCCATCGGCGGCCCGCAGGCTATTCACGGAGCCCCCCGCCGTGATTTGACAGGAAGCAGCCGCTCGCACGAGCGGCTGCTTCCTGATTAATCAGCCTGCAGCTGGCGACGCAATACTGCGTCGCTGGTCCTGCAGCTGCCACTTTGCCAACGCGCGTTATGAGTGCGCGGTCGGCAAGTGGTTAAAGGGAGCCTAACATGTGGGGGATAGAAGAAATGTATACATACCCGAGGTTTCCTCCAGCCTGATTGCTCCCACGCCGCTGTCCTCTGCTTTCTGGATCCTCGGTAACGTCTCCCGTAAGTTTAGCCAGTTGGGGCTTACTGTGCATTCCCAGCCGCACGCGCTCCCCATCGCGTTTCCGCGGCTGGGAGTGTTCTGCACTTACACAGAACTACTGGACAGGTGCAGAATGCTCCCAGCCACAGGAGCAAGATGGGGGAACATGCATCCGCACTGTGCATGCACGACAGGATCCAGAAGGCGGAGGACGGCGGCATGGGAGCAATCAGGTGGAGGGGGGTGGGGGGTGTGGCTGGAGGAAACACCAGGTATGTGAGGTATGTATACATTTTTTTCTAACCTTTCGTCTCTGGTACACTTTTTAAGGAAGCCTTTCACAATTATTTATTTATACCCCCCCTCAGAGGATTCCATTTGATTTATCAAATACTTTAATGTATCTTTTTTTCAATAAAAAAGTGTTCAGTTTTCAATTTTTTCAATTCGTTTTTCCAATTCGTGTGTGTGTGTGTGTGTTCTCAATTGGGGAAAAAAATGGGATGCAATGTTTAGAATTTTTTTCTGATACTTTTGCACTTCCTGATAACTTTGATTGGCTCACAGTGATCAAGAGTACAGAACTCAGATTTCTTTAGACGTTAAAATTATCAGGCTTGGGCAGCTACTAGTGCCAGTGCGGCACTGTTTACCCAGAACTGTGGAGTCGGAGTCAAGCAGTCAGAGCATTTTTTTTTGTGTACTTGTAGTCGGTGGTTTCATAAGCTGAGATGTTGGATGATTTTGTACCGCCTCCACAGCCCTGGTAAGCATTAGACTAAGGCCCCATTTACACTTAATCAGTTGGTACGCGTCTTTTTTTTCCTTCTCCATAGCAGTGCATTGTGAAAAAATTTCAGTTAAAACGCGTTAAGTGTGAAAGGTGCCATAGGAAAACATGGGACTTACTTTGAAAATCAGTTGACCTTTCAGTTATCACAAGGAAGAAAAAAGCAAAAAATGTCTGGCACTGTAGCTTAATGCAAAAAGCAGCAGGTGTACATGCATATCAGTGGATGGTACACATAAACATGTCCAAAAACTGGTGGTACTTATCGTGCTCTGGTTGGAGTGGGGAGGCACTGTGGGCGCCAGTGCATGCACGGCCTTATGACCGTTTCACAATGGGGTGCTTCTTCGGAGGCCAAACGTGCACGTGTACCACCATTTTTTGGACATGTTTATGTGTACCATCCACTGATATGCATGTACACCTTCTGCTTTTTGCATTAAACTACAGTGCCAGACATTTTTTGCTTTTTTCTTCCTTGTGATTGATGCAATGTTTTGACTTTTGTCGTGAGCACGTAGTTTTGATTGGAGTTGCTTATCACAGCCACAACATCTGCAGTCTACTGAGTGCCTGCCTATTTCTGTTCTAGTTTGACCTTTCAGTTATAACTGAGAGCAACTGATTAAGTGTAAACTGGGCCTAAGGAATCAGTCGAGAAGTCGGAGCAATTTGTGTACCTGCAGTCAGTGGTTTCATAAACTGAGGAGTTGGATGATTTTGTACTGACTCCACAGCCCTGGTTTTAACGATCAGCAGTCCAGAACCGGTTTTTAAGCGTTTAAATCCAAATTTGGATTTGTTGTATCAATCCTGGAGTAAAGCATTTTTGGGTAATCTGCCTTGTACATGGGAGAGTGATCATATTTCTCCTTTCAAAAAGGCAAAATTGTCTTTTGTGTTGGGACATCCTATTCACCAATATACTAATGTATGTGGGACGAATTTGGAACTGCCCAGGTCTACCAGATAATGGTTGGAATTTAGTCTTGTGTGTCTACTCCACTGTGCAGCTTTCACTCAAGCACATGAATAAGAAAATGGCTGAAAGTACAGACACAATGCTGTAAATTCATTTTGGTTGTGCTGTGAATGGATAACTTTCAATTAACCTTGTCAGACAGTCAAGCTGTACTGTTTAGATGTATTTGTAAAATGCCAGAATATTCTGCCAGATACTATTTCACAGTATCTCCACCAGAGATGAGATCTTCATTCCCTCTGCACTTGCTACTCTTCAGCTCAGTTGACTTTAAAGCGGTATTGTCACCAAAAAAAATCAAATTTCAACAGCAACTGGTCTGAGTGTATTAAGTGATAAAGATGCTAATCCTGCATTTAAAACTTGCAAAACTTTTTCTGCTGTTATGGTTTGGAGTTTTCACATACTTTAGGAGCACTGGCCCTAGTGCCAAACAGTGCCATAAAGTTGAATGCTGGGATTTATTTTGAATGCTGGGAGTTCTTTTTAGCTATAATATATTCCTCCTCTTCCATTTATTTCCCTGCGTAGCTGATAACTTGTGTTTACAAGCAAGGCTGAGGTGACTCAGTGATTGGATGTGTAAATAAAAAAATACTCTGGGAGGAGGGCAGCTAATGAATACACAATGAGCAAGAGAAGGGAGGGGGGAAAACAAGAGTCAGGGAGGATATGATGTCAGCATTAGCTTGGCAAGATGGCCACTGCCTGGAATAGGATTTTCCGCTTTTCCTTTGTGAAATTCACAGGAATCATTACGTTGATAGCACAATACATCTGTTATGTAAGTAGAAGTAGTATTTATCTACTTATATATGTGTTTTTTATTTCTAGGTTAGCATGGGTGTCGCTTGTTCTTTAAAGGGAGATACTATTTTTAATGTTTGTTTGTGCGCGTAATAACTGCAAACAAGAATTTTAAATTGTGAGGGCAGGAATTATGAGGTGAGGTGAGAGCTATTTGTCATTTGCTTTGTCAGCCTGCTTGCTGTGAGTCATTGTTGATGCTTGTACATTATGTTGTCCAGGTTGTCCCAGGCCAGTGGTGAGTCTTATGACCCTGGGGGGTCAAAGAGCAGTGTGTATGTTGTCATGTAAGCTGAAGGGCAGAGAAAACCTATCAGTGCTTAAAGAGACTCTGTAACAACAAAAACCTCCCCTGGGGGGTACTCACCTCGGGTGGGGGAATCCTCCGGATCCTAATGAGGCTTCCCACGCCGTCCTCTGTCCCACGGGGGTCTCGCCGCAGCCCTCCGAACAGCCGGCGACTGTGCCGACTGTCAGTTCAATATTTACCTTTGCTGGCTCCAGCGGGGGCGCTGTGGCGACTTTCGGCACGGAAATAGACGGAAATACCCGATCTCCGTCGGGTCCGCTCTACTGCGCAGGCGCCGGAAACTTGCGCCTGCGCAGTAGAGCAGACCCGACGGCGATCGGGTATTTCCGCCTACTTCGGCGCCGAGAGGCATCAGAGCGCCTGCGCAGGAGCCAGGAAGGTAAATAATGACGTCACCGCTGCCCGGACTGCACGGAGGGCTACAGCGAGACCCCCGAGGGACGCAGGACGGCGTGGGAAGCCTCATTAGGATCCTGAGGCTTCCCCCACCCGAGGTGAGTACCCCCCAGGGGCCGTTTTGGCGTTACAGTTCCTCTTTAAGAAAAGGAGGGAAACTATTTCTCTGACCTTGGCAAGCTGCTATGAGCTTCAGTGCTAAATTGTTTTCTGTTATCTATTGCAGCTTTTTTCTGCTGTCAGTAAGAATCATTTATGTGGCATATCCTTTCATGTCGGTGGTCTGCAACAATGCTTAAACATGGCTGGTATGCCAAACAAATGTAGTGTTGGTAACTAATATGAATATTTACAGTATTCCTATCCGTTAAAAAACAAATTATATCATTGAGTAAATAGTGAGGCCTGTTTTGTTAAAGCTCATATTAGACAAACTAAAAAAACAAACAAAAACAAAACACAATTTAATCCAACTCTGTGTTCATTAAAGAACATGGGAGTACATCAAAGCGTACTCCCAGCTTTGCTGAGAAAAAAGCCAAGTCCTTTTTGTTTACATTTTTACATTATTGGGATTTTGTCAATTATTCTGCCTGCGTTCCTAATTTTCTTTTATGTAAAGAGACAGCCACAGCCATTCCATGGGGGTCCTAAACACAGGATTCGATATAGATAGGTCACAGCTAGCTAAAACAAATGTGGGTGTGTCTGGTAGAAGAACATTTAAAGGTAACCTGTACTGAGTAAAATTATTTAAAATAAACACATGAGGTAACTTCAAATGAACATTACATAGTTACCTTGCCATCAGTTCCTCTCAGAAGCTCACCATTTTCTTCTGACAATGATCCCTTCCACTTCTGACAACATTTTGTCAGAACTGAAATATATCAGTTGCTGTCAGTTATATATCAGTTGCTGTCAGTTATATATCAGTTGCTGTCAGTTATATATCAGTTGCTGTCAGTTACAGCTGAGAGGAGAACTGATGTGTCCATATTTCCCTATGGCTCAAGGGGGCGATGTTACAGTTTAACTGTGTGCTGACCAGAAAGCTGTTATGGTGTAATGGCCATTTTCAAAATGGAGGACGGAGAATTCCATCGATCACAGTGGACAAATGGGATGCAGGAGAGGAAAAAAAAATGGAGTAGACTACACAGAAGGGAAGTATGACTTGTGTATCTTTATTTTGACTTTTAATGTTCAGTTCAGGTTTTCTTTAAGGAACTTCAGGAATCGAAAAGAAGAAAACACAGAAAAAATCTACAGCTAAGATGTTGTCATTATAGGATTCTTCTTTTTCTTATTTCATTTCTTAAAGAAAACCTGAACTGAAAATTAAAAGTCAAAATAAGCATACACAAGTAATACTTACCTTCCATGTAGTCTACTCCTCAGTGTCTTTCTCCTGTCCCGCATCCTGTTTGTTCACTGTGATCAAGGGAATTTTCCGTCCTCCATTTTGAAAATGTCCATTACCCATAACAGCTTTCTGGTCCGTACACAGTTAAACTGTAACATCGCCCAATTGAGCCATAGGGAAACATGGACATTACCTGGTACATTAGTTTTCCTCTCAGCTATAATTGACAGCAATTGATATTGTATTGACAGCAACTGATATATTTCAGATCTGACAAAATATTGTCAGAACTGGAAGGGATTATTGTCAGAAGAAAATGGTGAGCTTCTGAAAGGAACTGATGGCAAGGTAACTATGTAAGGTTCATTTGAAGTTAGCTCATGTGTTTATTTGAAATATTTTTACTCAGTACAGGTTCTCTTTAACCTCCTGGGCGATAATCCCGAGCTGAGCTCGGGGTATGTCGCGCAGGAGGAGTTCTCAGGCCCTGGTGGGCCGATTTGCCGCCCTCCCGACCCCTTGCGCAGCCTGGCCAATCAGTGCCAGGCAGCGCTGAGGGGTGGATCGGGACTCCCTCTGACGTCACGACGTCCATGGCGACCGGGGAAGGCCAGCAGGAAATCCCGTTCTGAACGGGATTTCCTGCTTACTCTGATCGCCGAAGGCGATTGGAGTGTGTGGGGGGATGCCGCTGCGCAGTGGCTATCATGTAGAGAGCCCAGGGCTCGCTACATGATTTGAAAAATATTTTTTTTTTAAAAAAGTGCTGCGCCCCCTCCTGGGCGATCTTTTTGTATTGCCCAGAGGGTTAAAGGATATATCCAAGATGAATGAACTTAATTAAAAAAAAACTACCTTTCTCTGTGCAGGCTTCATACCGTAGCTGAATCAAACCGCATTAAGGGCCGTTCACACTAGGGGCGTTTTCCACCTTTTTTCAAGCGCAGTCGATTTTTTTTTTTTCGCCCACAAAACGCTTGTGCAATGAATCTCCATGAGAAAGTTGATATCGGAGCGTTTTGTCCGCTGTGCATTCAGCAAAGTGGTGCCTGTACCACATTTAGGGCATTTTTCATATAATGGAAGGTATAGGAAGAGCGCTATAGGCTAAAAAAATCGCTTTGTGCAGTGATTGCGTTCCCGTTTTTAAGAATAAATACATTGTATTTATTTTTTTCCAGGTCAAATAGTTCACTTCCTGACTTGCGTCAGGAAGTGAATTACAAAATTGCTCTGAAAAATCGCTTAGAAAATCGATTTTTACAAAAACGCAGCGCGCAGTGGAGCGCCAGGAGTGAGAAAAAAGAAACGGCGCGCAAAATGTTTTCGTTTTTAGGTGTGAATAGGGCCTAACTGTTTTCTTATTACTCCCTCCGTTAGGGAGTAAATCGATCTGGTATTTCCTGGTGACCCAGAAGTAGTTTTTTTATATATGCATTTCCTTTAGAAATGCCATGCTATGTGGTACGCAGGCGCTGAGCCTCTCCGGCTTTTGGGCAGTGCCTGCACCTTAAATAAAGCTGTGGGTAGGGACACGTAATGTCCGCCCTTACACAGCATCATTTCCCCCACCTATTTCCCATGCGCCTGTGCGTACCACAAAGCTATAAATCTTTAACTGTGCCTGCGTTCCCTACACGGTGTTCCGGGTCAGGGCACCCGACCTTGGAGGCTGGAACAGCCATCCCTTTTAGGGGAATTCAATTGCACAGGCCAGGAAGGCCAAAGATACGGTAAGCTGCTGAAAAAGGTATGCCATGCAAAAAAAAAAAAAAAAAAAAAAAAAAAAATCAATCTTCTTGGACCTTCCCTTTAAAGAAACTGCATTAATCTAGAGGTTTAAAGGGGAACTGAAGTAAGAGGTATTCGGAGGCTGCCATATTTATTTCCTTTTAATCAATACCAGTTGCCTGGCAGCCCTGCTGGTCTATTTCTCTGCAGTAGTATCTGAATAACACCAGAAACAAGCATGTAGCTAGTCTTGTTAGATCTGACTTTAAAGTCTGAAACACCTGATCTGCCGCATGCTTGTTCAGGGGCTATGGCTTTTGGCTAATAGTATTAGAGGCAGAGGATCAGCAGGGCTGCCAGGCAACTGGTATTGCTTAAAAGGAAATAAACATGGCTGCCTCCATATACCTCTCTCTTCAGTTGTCCTTTAAAGCAAACCTGAAGAATGGAAACTCGCATCAGGCTAGATATTCACCTAAGTAGAGGTAGGGCTTTGGATCCTATCGCGCCGTCTCAGTTTCCTCTCCGTACTCTTGTTCCACCGCTGTCCCCCGTTCAAAATTGGCACCTTCAGGATTCCTCATCAAGCTTCGGAAGTATTTGCGTCCTGAGTACCTCTGAAGAGGGGCGCATGTGTACTACACAAGTCTGGACCCAGGGTTGCGCAGTACGGATGTGCTCGACTTCCAAAGTACTTGAGGATGTGAGTACTTCCGAGATTAGCATTCTTGTTGCTGGTGTGATTCAGACACTACTGCAGCCAAAAACATCAGCAAGCCTTCCAGGCAACTGGTATTGTTTAAAAGTAAATAAAAAAAGTAAATATGGCAGCCTCTGTGTAATTCTCGCTTCCGTTTCCCTTTGTCTGAATTTGAGCCTAAAAAAATTGTCATTCGCACACAGAGCAGTGAGATTTATTTATTTATTTTTTTGTTTAAAGAAAAGGTGATCGTTTTGACTGATCTCCAACTCCCTTCACTCATCCTGATGTCGGTCACACACTGACAGACTGAAGGCAGATATTTATCGTATCAATACAATTTACTAGCAGTGTGGGTAATTCCTAAGTAACGTTACTGTACTAACATTACATATATTTGCAAAGACCATCCTTTTATTTATTTTATTTTCAGCATGTTATGTGAATGTTTGAAATCAACACAGTGACGCTTCGGTGCGCATTGCTTCAGGAAAGCACTTGCACTCTTTGCACATTTGACTGATCTAATAAAAATCTGCAAGGTCAGTTTTCTGGTGTGCGCCCAGCATGACTTGAATGACAAACCAGTCTAGACTTGTGGGAATTGTGTAATGGACTTATGATTTTATACTGCGCTAAGTATTACAACGATAGAAGCACACAATTTATTGACCAGATTTTGCTGTCACGTAATCTAAATCAGAACAGTGGGGAGCTTGGATTGGTTGCTTCTTTCTGTTAATATTTTGAACAGGAAGTACTGATTAATGCTGGGAATACATGTTTTTTTTGGGCAGATAGATGTAGTGCCATATCTGGGTAAATTGGCGCCTATGGCAAACACTACAATTGCGCCCGCCCCCAAGCAGAGTCTCATTACCCTATAATAAAAGCAACCAGGTGCCTCAAGATAAACAAATTAAATAGCCAGGTGCGCCAAGGTAGTTAAGTAGCAAAGTGCCCCCTATACACATAATTTAAGTAGATATGTTCCCCAGACAACCAAATTAGACACGTGCTTCTAGATATTAATAAAAGGTAGTCATATCTGCATCCCATATTTGAAAAATGCTCCTCTGAGGACAGTCAGTGACATGACTAGTTTCTCTGTAAAGTGCTGCAGAAGATGTAGCTACTCAGATTCGAAATGTAAATTATACAGTGGTGACCGCGGGAGATGGGGGGTAACTTACCCATAAGTCCGTGGGATCCTATGCATTCCATTATACAGTTTGATGTTCCGTTTTTACTTAAAGGACAACTGAAGTGAGAAGAATATGGAGACTGCCATATTTATTTCCTTTTAAGCAATACCAGTTGCCTGACAGCCCTGCTGGTCTATTTGCCTGCAATTGAAAAGTTCAAAACGCTCAACCCCCCTCAGTTCCGACCGGTAGGTGCAGGATCAGGAAAGCCAAGCCAGTCCACAGATATACACAGAAGGATCCACAGACCAAGTACTGGTAGAAAACGCTGATGTTCTTTATTCAAAAATTCCACATGGCAATAGCAATAAAACCACAAGGTTCAACTGACGCGTGTCGGGCTTACAATCTGCCCTTAGTCATAGTTAAAAGTGAACCTGCAAGGGGAAGGCTTTATGTAGGTGGGAGAAGGACATGCTCCACCCCATACCTCAACCAGCCTTCACCTTAAAGGGGACATTACAAATATACATTGTACATAAATACATAAGAGAATATTAAGTGTATTAAGATTAAAAAGTTATCTATGTAAAAAAATCACCACTGGAAGGAACATTGTGCCTCAAATAACTCACAACATACTATAGATCGGAGGGGAGAGAAAACCTGGGTCCCATGAGAGGGTGAAAAAGTGGGAGGAAGCAAAATTAGTAATCATAAACTAAACTCAGATCCCAACGTGTGTTGAGACCCTTTGGGATGCGAGTGTCCATCTTGTGGATCCAATATGCCTCTCGCCTCAAAAGCAATTTGTAAGTGTCACCGCCTCTCCTGGAACTCACCACCCGCTCCACCCCTTGAAAGACAAAGGAGGAAAGATCACCTTTGTGTACGTTTTGAAAGTGTTTGGAAACCACCGACTTTTTGAAGGTGTTCCAATTGGTACCGCAATAATGTTCAGCGATGCGGGCTCTCAAATTGCGGGTGGTGTTCCCCACATATTGTAGGTGGCACAAGGTGCAAGAAATAACATAAATGACGTACTTGGTATCGCAATTCACATACTGTTTGATGGGGAGACTGTTGCCAGTGGCAAAGGAAACAATGGACGATCCCTTTTTATGGCAGTGACAATAATGACAGGTTGTGAACCCACAGGGATAAGAACCCACCGTTGCAAGCCAGGTAGGGGGGAAGAGACGGGAGGGTGGACTGAAAGCAACTAGGGGAAAGAATGGACCCAAGGGTACGTGCCCTTCTGGCAGAGAAGCGGCACCCCTTCTTTAGAATGGATTTAAATTTGGAATCGGAGTGCAGTACCGGGAGATATTTTCTCACAATATTCGTGATTTTGTTATACTCGAGGCTGTACTCCGTAACAAATGTCACCCTATCGTCTCGGCTCCTATCACGGTCTCTAGTATGTAAAAGTTCGCTTCATGGTTTTCTGGTACCTCTAAGTCGTCCCCAAGTTAGCTGTTTTTTTGTGTAGCCTCTTTGTTTTAATCTGTCTTCGACCAAAAAGCATTCCTGTTCTAATTCTGCAGGGTTAGAGCAGTTGCGAGCTGCCCGAGTAAATTCCCCTGTGGGGATAGCATTAATGGTGTGTCTTGGGTGACAGGAACTTGCAAGGAGTATGGAGTTGCCTGCTGTGGGCTTACGATAGGTTTTAGTGGAAACTCGATGGAGTGAAGTGTCCCCAGTCAAAGTCAAGTCCAGGTAGTCGATGTGTGTATTGTGATGACTCATGGTAAATGTCAAGTTGAGTTCATTACTGTTGACATAAACTAGAAAGTCCTCCAGAAGGCCGGGAGGACCCCCCCCACACCAAAAGCAAATCGTCTATAAACCTGCCATACCAAACGATATGGGAGGCAAAGGGGTTCACATCCCCAAAGATGCAGAGCTCCTCCCACCATCCCATGAATAGGTTGGCTAGGGAGGGGGAAAATTTGGCCACCATAGAAGCTCCGCATCTCTGGAGGTAGAACCCCGAATCAAACATAAAATAATTGTGTGTGAGGAGGTACTCCACGGCTCTCATAAGGTAGGATCGCAGGGAAGCGTCAAAAGTTGAATATTTGTCAAGGTGAAAGTCTAAAGCCTTTACTGCGAGCCTGTGTGGGATGGAGGAATATAAAGAGGCGACATCCAAAGTCACCCAATGGAAATGTTCCTCCCACACAAAATCTGCAAAACTGGACAAAACATGTTGAGTATCCTGCAAATAGCCTAGTAACCTCAGAACTAGGGGCTGCAGATGTGAATCCACCCACTCAGCCAGGCGCTCGCCCACGGAGCCGATGCCCGCCACAATAGGTCGGCCCCGGGGGGGAGCGCCCGGCTTGTGTATCTTCGGGAGATGATGGAAAACAGGGACAACAGGATGTGATAAGCATAAAAATTCTGACATACTCTTAGTAATAACGCCCATACTCTGTCCCAGTTCCAAAAGCCCCCAAAGATCACCAAGAAAATCCATGGTAGGATTTCGGAGTAAGGGTAGATACACATCCGGATCCCCCAACTGCCTCAAGGCCTCTGACCGGTAGTCTGCGGCATCCAGGACAACGACCGCACCGCCCTTATCCGCAGAGCGGATGACAATATCAGTGTTATTCTGTAAAGTATACAGAATATATATAGTATGTATAGTATAGTATAGTATGTTGTGAGTTATTTGAGGCACAATGTTCCTTCCAGCGGTGATTTTTTACATTGATAACTTTTTAATCTTAATACACTTAATATTCTCTTGTGTATTTATGTACAATGTATAGTTGTAATGTCCCCTTTAAGGTGAAGGCTGGTTGAGGTATGGGGTGGAGCATGTCCTTCTCCCACCTACATAAAGCCTTCCCCTTGCAGGTTCACTTTTAACTATGACTAAGGGCAGATTGTAAGCCCGACACGCGTCAGTTGAACCTTGTGGTTTTATTGCTATTGCCATGTGGAATTTTTTAATAAAGAACATCAGCGTTTGATACCAGTACTTGGTCTGCGGATCCTTCTGTGTATATCTATTTGCCTGCAGTAGTGAGTGAGCACCACCAGAAACAAGCATGTGGCTAATCTTGTCAGGTCTGACAATAATGTCAGAAACCTCTGCTCTGCTGCATGCTCGCTCAGGGTCTATGGCTAAATGTATTAGAGGCAGAGGATCAGCAGCATAGCCAGGTAACAGGTATTGCTTAAAGCAGAATATTACCCTGCATTTCAACTTTGCTCTAAAACATTATTTACAGTATATTATATGCAACCAGCATTTTTTTTTTACTAGACCAGCATTGGAAGGGTTACACACAGAGGTTTAAAGTTCCTGGAGAGAAATGCAGACGCATCCGAAGCTTATATAGCTACATTTTGTTTACTTAAATGTATCTAAGTGTGGAATGTGACTCACTCTCTCTGACTGTGCAGGAGCTGGAGGACAGCCAAAGAGTGTGTAACATTTCTCACTTGTTACATTCTATTTAGTTAAATGTATGTAACTGAGCTTCTGCATAGCTCTCCACGGAACTTTAAACCTCTGTGTGTAACCCTTCCAATGATGGTCTAGAAAAAAAAATGCTGGTTGCATATAATATGCTGTAAATAATGTTTTTGAGCAAAGTTGAAATGTAGGGTTATATTCCGCTTTAAAAGGAAATAAATTTGGCAGCATCCATATAACTCATTACAGTTGTCCTTTAATTGCTCAAGATAAAGGTACATCCAATTACATCTTTCACTCTGGCTTGCTGTACAGAGCCACGTGAATCACGGGACTTGCTGAATTTATGTAGCCATACGTAGGTCTATTGTGACCTGATTGTACAATAATCAATTTCTCTTCAGTTGAAAAAAAGATTGAGAACAATGAAAACTGAACTACAGTGGAACCTTGGTTTGTGAGCATAGTTCGTACCGGAAAAACCATGCTTGTAATCCAAAGCACTCTTATATCAAAGCAAATTTCCCTATAAGGATTAATGGAAACTCCATTTATTCTGCAATCCAAAAACATGTATAGAAAAATATTTAATACAAAGTAACTGTATAAAGTTAACATGTGAAAAGATTTTCCCTATAACAGAATTATTGCTATCTGTTGGCTCACACCAACCTTTTTACTTATTTATTTTAGGTTTTAACTTAAGGGGCCCATACACCTAACGATTTTCCTGCCGATATACGGCCGATTCAATCACAGTGATCGAATCGGCTGTGAAATCGCCGCGCACACCGCTGACAGAACGATCGATTTCCGTCTGAAATCAATCGTTCCTGTCAATCCGTACGTGCGGAAGATTTTTCTTGATCACCGGCGGGTCGGGAGTGCGTCGATAGCGGCATTCGAATGCCCGACAACCGACACAGTACAGCGGGTATACATTACCTGTTCCGGCCGGCGCGAGTCCCCTGGTCCCCGCTGGGTTTCGGACCGGCTGCAGCTACACAGAACTTCCTGTCCCGGCAGGAAGTTTAAACAGTAGAGTGCCCTCCACTGTTTAAACTTACCCTGGACAGGAAGTTCAGTAGCTGCAGGAGCGGTCTGGAGCCCGAAACGGAGAAGAAGACAGGGGGGACCAAGGGACTCGCGCCGGCCAGAACAGGTAATGTATGCGGGGGGTGGGGGAAGCGGCGGCAGCTCCACAGATCGTGATCGGTTTCAGGCTGAAATCGATTCACAATCTGTTTGCAGTAAAGGTGGCCATACGATCCCTCTCTGATCAGATTCGATCAGAGAGGGATCTATCTGTTGGTCGAATCTGATGGCAAATCGACCAGTGTATGGCCACCTTTAGGAACTATTTTAGGTTTTAACTAGGTAGGAACTTATCCAATGTCAGTTGCTTTTGAAGTCACGGAAATGTGACATTGTAGTCCTTACACTCAGATTAAGTACAATCCTGTGGTGTTAAAGACAGGAGAACCATTGGCTCAGTTGTGAGGATGCACAGTCTACGTTCCGTGCTTGTATGTCAAGACGTTGCTTGCTCATTAAATCAAAATTTAAAAAAATGTTTTGCTTGTCTTGTAAAGCACTCGAAAGGTCCAGTTTAAAAAAAAACAAAACAAAATCCACTTACCTGTGGCTTCCTCCAGCCCCTGGTAGCCTTCCTGTGCCCTCGCCGCAGCTCCGGTGGCTCCCATTGTCCTGTGCTGAAGAAGCTGACCTCACCAGGTCAGCTTCCTGGTCGGCTTCTTGTGCATTCCACCGCGCGGGTCACATGGTCCGGCTGACATCAGCATTGTATGGCGTAGGCGCTGAACTACTTGCCAGGAGACCGTCTCCAGATCGTCCCTCCTGTCACTGAGACTGCACCCCGCCTCCGGCCGCACCTCTAATGCGTCACGCGGCTCCATTACTAAGCATGGAGCCCCGGTGCGCATGACCGCTTGACTCTGCCTCTCCGCTCTGCCATCCTGAAGGTGCCGCTTCGGCTGCTTCTTCATCTACGTAAGAGCGGAGAAATGTTTCCAGCATCTCCGGTCTGTCCTCTGCCCCAGTTCTTCGTAATACGGCCGCCACGATAGAGTCCATCCTGACTCTGCAGCTTTCGACGTCTTGCTGAATTTGCGGTGACGACACCGCACGCTTGGCTCCTATTTATCCCTCCTCAGCCCCTGCCTGATTGGCTACTTCTAAATGCCCGCCAAGCAGGGGCCAATCAGGATTCCAGCTGTCAACCTCTCCCCAGATACTGGGGGAGAGCTGCTACCTGAAAGAGAAGAACACGTGACAGGTAATTTAAGTAACGACCTTGGGGAAGGCATTCCCATGCAGGCCTTCCTTTAATGTCTTGGCCTTCTCACAACAGTTTCTTTATAATAGAGCAACATGGCTTATTTAAAAAGAGTGGTGTAACAATACAATTTCCACAGCAGAACCTAATCTTAGACTTGATTAACCCCCCTGGCGGTTTGCAAAAAATCCGCCAGGGGGCAGCAAATCTTTTTTTTTAATTTTTTTTTTTTTTTTTTCATGTAGCGAGACAAAGTCTCGCTACATGATAGCCGCTGCTCAGCGGCATCCCCCCAGCCCCTCCGATCGCCTCCGGCGATCGGAGATCAGGAGATCCCGTTCAAAGAACGGGATCTCCTGGAGGGCTTCCCCCGTCGCCATGGCGACGGGCGGGATGACGTCACCGACGTCATCGACGTCGTGACGTCAGAGGGGACTCCGATCTGCCCCATAGCGCTGCCTGGCACTGATTGGCCAGGCAGCGCACGGGGTCTAGGGGGGGGGGCGGCCGCGGCGAGAGGAATTGCGGCGGATCGGCGGGTAGCGGCGGCGATCAGATGCTACACGCAGCTAGCAAAGTGCTAGCTGCGTGTAGCAAAAAAAAATTATGCAAATCGGCCCAGCGGGGCCTGAGCGGTGCCTCCCGGCGGCATAGCCCGTGCTCAGCACGGGCTTACCGCCAGGGAGGTTAAAGCCAGTGAACAGGCACAAAACCTCCAAAACCAGAAATTTGTGAGTTCCACATATTAACAGACACAGATGAGCCCCAAACCCCCAGCAAAGCCAATATTGTTTTTAGATTCCTATACTAATGGTGGATGCCACACACCCTGAGGCCATTTTCACACTGCAAACAGGTGGTAGTGTTGCATGCTGCACTGCCAAAAGCAGGCCTGTAGGGAACACCGCATTGATACAAGGTGTTCCCTATCTGGCCACCAGCCGAGCAGGAAGTGATGCGCACTTGCGGTCATTTCCTGCTTCGGGTATGCAGAAGCATATTGTAAAATATGCTTCCGTGCCGTGAAGTCAACTTTAAAAAAAAAAACCTGTGTCGCCATAGACTAACATGACTTCTGGGCCAATGCAGATCGCCACGGGTCCTGCACTGTAACGTAGATTAGGCACTTCCCGCGCAGCGTACCACAATGTGGAAAGTATGAACTACCCCATAGGGTTTCATTGGACTGCGGTAGCAGTATGGCAATTTGCTGCACCACGCCAGTGTGAAAGGGCCCTGAACTAAGAATAAAGATGCGCTCTTTGTGTATGTAGAATGCATTTGCATCAGAGACTCCTCAGGGTTGGTAGTTTGCTAAAGCACATAAGTGTAGGTGGAGTTGTTTGGCTACTTCTGTTCTGCTTCATGGTTTCTTTGCCACTGAATGTTTTCCCTCTATTTAATTCTCACCAGATTTATGAAAGTCACGTTTCCACCTGCAAAACCCAAAATTAATAACAAAATCTGTCTGAAATCAATACCATACTTATTCTAAAGTGATGCAAATGTGACTGAAAATAATGAAAATTGGGCTAAATGTTGTAATAGTTCCGCTGTTCAGATTTGTTTTTACCAGAATAGCCCATTTTCCTGTAATTGCCTATTCCTACGCTTTTTTTTCCCCATGTCCATGCAAAACAATTTGAACATCAGAGCTGATTAAATATACGTGTAAATGCTGATTATTTTTGCAGATGTTCAGGCTGAACATTTGCACAAATAATGTTTACTTACTTGCTTAATTAGTGCTATCAGCAAACGGGGGGGGGGGGGGGGGGGGGAAAGGCATTTTGATAGAAAAAAAACAAAACCCACGAAGCAAACCTCTACTTCCTACACAGAGAGTAGGAAAGACACTTGTGGAAAATGACTTAGATCGGTGCAATATACAAACATGTTACCCTCCAGTGCTGAAAAATCGTTTCAGCGCTTTTAAATTTGGCTTATTAATAGTGGTGCTGTTTAAACTTGGGTTGGGGTGTTTGGTCTTTTTTTTTTTGCTTTTTATTTTTAACTCCAGTTTCCAAATTTTCTCAATTGATTAAACCAATTCTTAAATTTAGCTCTGTAGAATATGTATGCGAACGTTTGCATGCATGCAAGCATGCATACAGTATACAAAAGCACTCTCTGGACTGGATCTATACAAAGGTGCCAGCCGACCTCCCTAATGGTTTGCACACTATTTTGCTAGTTGGACAGTCCAACTGCAGTACTGTAAGGGCTTTTGTAAATCAATAAATAGCCAAGAATCGCTCCATGAGGATAATTTTTGCGATAGTTGTCCTTTAACACTCAGGGGCTTTAAAGGTACAGAATGGATCCTCACAGATCCACCTGTAAAGGTTCTGAAGTTTGCAGATGACACAACAGTAGTTGGATGAGTCTGCATATAGGCATGTGGTGGGACAGCTTTCCTCCTGGTGCAGTGGCAATAACTTGGAACTCAATGTTTTTAAGACCACGAACATGATAGATTTTGGTAGAAATCCCTGCCCCTCCCCCTAATTTTTAAATTGATCTGTAGTGACCAGAGTAGTCATTCAAGTTTCTTGGGTCCACAATCTCCAATAACATAAAGTGCAACAAAGGATGTACCACCTACAGCAGCTGAAAAAGTTTGGCCTACCATAATGGTGCAGTTTTATACTGCAATCATCAAATTCATCATGATATCGTTATGATTGTCTGGCTTGATTTATGCTCCATACAAGAAAAGGTGAGCCTGCATTGTCTCATCCGATCTGCAGAAAGAGAAATTGGCTGCTGCTTACCTTCCCTGCAGGATGTTTACTCTAGCAGGTACAGCTTATGCCCTGAGGAGCGACATAGCGGTCAGTGGCAACGTAAACTTCCAGGCCCAGGAAAAGCCTCTTCCCTCAGGCGGTAGCCATGCTTAAAGCAGAACCATGTTTGAGGTGCTAGGACTTGAAAGCATTACAGCACAGAGCTGAAAATGAGATCTTCTCACTGTTTGCTACCACTTGTACCACTATAACTTCTTAAGTTCAAACATATTTGTCCAAATTGATTTTGAAATTGGGTGTCAGCCAGGGTTGCTCGTAAACTACGCCAGCGCGAATCTACGCATCGTAGTACGCAACTACGCATCGTAGGCGAAGTTTAAGAACTACACTTACGCATTTCCGCGTAGTCTTGCTATGCGTAGCTTTGCCCGCTACGCGTAGTTGACGTATGTATTGCGAAGTCAACTACGTGTGTGGTAACTGCATTTATGTGGGTCATTGCGCATGCGCAGAAATTTTATTGCCCTTTATACGCATACAATTCTGCATTGGATGTTGGAATGTATGCTTAAATTAGTTTGTGTATGCGCATGGTTAGCAGATTATTGCGGAAATTTTTCCGCATAAGGGCATAAGCGGTCGCATCAACTAAGCTACGCTATACGAGAAGCTTGCGTATTTTAATGCGTAGTCTACGGTATGCTAACGTAGCGAAGTGGCTGATTTCAGAGCCGTAGATTGCGAAGCGTATTTGCGTAAAAATACGCGTAGCTCCAGCGTAGCGAAGTTGGCTGCCTATGACCATCCCTGGTGTCAGCTAAGAGGTGCAGGTATGGAGCCACTCCATGGCACTGTTATAGCCAGTTCAGAGCCAGCAATGTTCCTGACCATGACACTGTTATAACAGTAGGAATATGAGCAGAACCTGCAGCGGATTAAGCCTTAAAGAGAAACTCCAACCAAGAATTGAACTTTATCCCAATCAGTAGCTGATACCCCCTTTTACATGAGAAATATAATGATTTTCACAAACAGACCATCAGGGGGCGCTAAGTGACTGATTTTGTGCTGAAACCCCTCCCACAAGAAGCTCTGAGTACCGCGGTACTCTGGGCAAACTGCCACAATGTTCACAGACAGGAATTAGCTGTTTACAGCTGTCTCTTACAACCAAAACAGCTAACAGCAGCTACATAACCTGCCCACAGTAAAAATGTCACCATGTAATAAATGTCAGAATGTAAATCGGCGAGAGGAAAGATTTTACAATGAGCAAACACTGACTATATCATTTATACATAATTATTGTAAAAATGAAGCACTTTTTTTATTACATTATTTTCACTGGAGTTCCTCTTTAAAGTTAACCAGAGATGAAACACCCTCATGTATTTTACCATATATATCAGTGGGAACATTAAACAAAAAAACACCTACCCTGCTCTGTTTCATCCTTTATTGCTCAGCCTGTTTGTTATCAGCCCTGATAAAATCCCTGACTGAGCATTCAGTCTGGCTCTGCTCAGGAATCATTGTAGCTGAGTCTGTCTTCTCTGATGTCTTTTTAAGCCCAAGCCTTCACCCTTCTGGCTTTGCTAGAATGACTCAGCTATAATGATTCCTGAGCAAAGCCAGACTAAATGCTCAGTGGGAATTTTTATCAGGGCTGATTACAAGCATACTGAGCAGTGAAGGATAAAACAGAGAGCAGGGTAGGAGTTTTCTCTAATGTTCCCACTGATACATATGGTAAAATACATGAGGGCGCTTCGTCTCTAGTTCACTTTAAGGCTTGTGCTTGAAATGGTTAAACTACAAATTCAGTTTTTTAGATCAATTTTTGTTATTAATTTTTTGTTTTCATATAGTGTATTTATAGTATAGTATCCTTTAACTTCATTTTATCTTGTTTAAATTAGAGCAAAGCTGCTGATGGAAGTATCAAAAAGTGTTCTAACTAGAATACAAGAAATACAAAGCAATGCAATGGTGCATCCAGAGAACCTATTCGGTGGTGTCCATGTCATTTTCGCACACCATAGGCCTGACCATGTAGCTATGGTAAAATTGCTGTGCACACATTTTGAATGGATATATTACTGCTAGTTATGCCCGCAGAGTACTGCACGTCACAAATGTATCTTGACCCACAATACATGAGTAACACAATAGTTCCTATGGTGCTATGTTGAATTACTTGCAATTTTACTGGAACTACGTGAATAAGGCCCCTTTTTTTCAGTCATTTATGGGTTGAAATAATGTAGGTTTATGAAATACGTACAAGTATATATAAGTAATATACCTTACCATGTTATCTAAATTGATAAAATTACATTATTTTTTTGGACTATAAGACTCACTGTTTTGGGGAAAAAGTCAATGGCCCATATGCAATTCACTTTTTCTCCTTCGTTTTCTCTTAGATAATACATTTTCATTTTCTTTTTAAAATAACTTTTCAGCACTTTGTAATTAAAAAAAAGTATCAAAAGTAGAAGAAAAGGTACCATCAAAATGATTTGTGGATTTTCTTGCTTGCTGGGAGTTAAAAAGGCATTCTATTGACAAGGTGTGAAAATATCAACTTGGATAAAACTAAGGAGAAAAAGTGAATTGCTTATGGGCCACTGTGTCTTTTATAATCCAAATGCAGGGAGTTCATGACTTGTGAATGCCTGCCAATCCAAACCTGCAATGGCGAGGACTACATGTAACGTGCCCATTTAGAGGAGGACACTGAGGCATAAAGGGGCATGGAGGAGAACACAAGGAGAACAGGCAGACACATGGGGACCCAATGGGGATGGAGGAGAACAAAGGTAGACACGAGGTACAAGGGGGCATGAGGTACAAAGTGGGCATAATTCACAAGATCCCCCTTCACCATTGATGCACCAGGGTTAGTATTCATTTCCTCCCCTGGTTTTTGTCCTCTAAACCCAGGTGCGTCTTATAGTTAGGTGCGTCTTACAATCCGAAAAATACGGTATTCTCAGATCTGACAAAGCACCAAGTGAAATTTGGTAAATGCCGTAATTCATAATGGGTACAATATGTCTTCAACGTGTACAATTAATTTAAAAGAGCTATACTGTTATCCTTGCATCCCACAGCATGTAGTTTTAATGAGTAATCATGATTATCTGCTACATTTCCCATATTATAAAATCAGTAAATGTATGCAAATATCGTAAAATGGCTGCGTCTGGTAGGCTCCCCTTGGGAAAGAAATGCATACATTTTCGCAGAGACACTACACAGAGAGGTTAATCAATTCAAAACTGAAACCTATATAGGAGATTGACCAAAGAAATAATAAAACTACAAATGTTTCTATTTCTCTTGATGTTTCTATAAATCCTTTCATTTTATAATTTTTTTATTGGTATTTCAGCAAAGTATCAGAACAATCCTACAAAAAAAAGGAGCCGAGTCATGTGAACAATCGACAGAAGTACAGTAGTAGTATCTGAACAAAACATATCAAAATGTTTAAAGTATACACGCAATGCATGATATTTTTCTCTAGAGTAGTTCCTTAGTAGGTAATAGAGATGATCAATGAGCAGCAAATCATTTCTTCTTGCATTTAAATTAAGGGCTCTTTCCCACTAAGACGTTATGTCAGATGCGACGTTAAGGTCGCATAACGTGACCCTAATGCAACGCATGTGAGCTTTGAAGTTGGACGTTATATAGAGCCGCGTTATGCGTCTCTTGATGCGTCCGTGATGTGTACTTTTTGACGCATACTATCGGATGAAAACGGCAAAAGACTGTGGAGACCACATGATCGGAACACTCCGCATCATGTAGTCCCGCCAGCCAATAAGCGGCCGCTCCAGGAAGTAAACACTGCAGTGCAGTGAATATTAATTAGCCATGTGGCTAAGCATAATAGCGGACTCCTCCTCCCCTGCACTTAGAAATACAAAAAAAAATTACTGAGCATGTGCAAACAGTCTAAGGCCTCGTTCACATCTGCTGCGCTGAAAAACATGTGAAAACGCGTGGTAAAAAATGTGCGCGTTTCTGTGCGTTGCGCTGCACTTCTTTAAAGCACATTTTGCTTGTTGTACCAGCAGCAGTTGTCAATAAAACTTTGTTTTTGTATGTAAATGTATTTTTTTTCTCCAATTAGGGGTAAAAAACGCATGCGCTTCTATGCACTTGTACGCGCTTCTATGCGCTAAAAAAGCGCACCCATTCACTTGCATTGATGTGCGCTTTCCAGCTCAACGCACAGAAATGCATGCAACCCTACGTTTCTGTAACGCTGCTCAGCGCAGCGCATAGATGTGAACCAGCTACATTTAGTTACATGGGAAAATCAATACCTTGCTGATCGCACAGGGCAGTGCGCTGTAAAAAGCGCACAGAAATGGCCCTGATGTGAACGAGGCCTAACGCAGATAAAACCGCTTATAACACACAGCATGCTGCACTTACATTGAACGTGCAGCGTTACACTGTAACGCAACATGGGCACTGTGAACAGCCACTGGCGTAGGAGCAGGGGTCGCAGCAGTCGCACTGGCGACCGGGCCCGCGATCTCCTAGGGCCCGTACCGGCCCCTGCTCCCCGCGTTCTCCTCTGTCCCCAGGCCCTCCGTGACAGCTGCTTAGCTCCGCCCCCAAATCGCGGGTAGCTCCGCCTCTCACAGGATCGTTCCTGTGAGTTGCTTGATTCTTCCGAGCCCTGCCCCTGCAAATCCCATTGGCTGGCACAGCAAGAACAGAGGACAGAGCATGGGAGAAGATGGAGATGAGCCAAGAGCTCCCTTCCCCCGGGCAAACAGAGTGGGAGGTATGAGAGGTGAGTGCTGTCTCCCTCTTTATTTCCCTGTTACTGCTTATCAGCCTTTACTGTATCCAGAGCCCGCAACAGGGCTCACTAACCTTCCTCCACCAGACCCCTAGTAATTTCCTGTCTTTCTATCCACCCCCCAGAATTCTCACTAGCCCCCCTCAACCTCTCTCCCCCAGACTCCTAATAACCTCCCTCACTCCCCCCTCAATATTCTTCACCCTCCCTTTCCCAGACTCCTAACTGCTCTCCCTTCTTACTCCCCTGACCCCTAATAACCCCACCTGTCTCTCCTCACTTCCCCCTCAATATTCTTCACTGTCCCCCGACCCCTAATAATAGCTCCCCTCTCTCGCCTCACTCCTCCCTCAATATTCCTCATCCTCATCCTCCCTTTCCCAGACTCCTAATAACCCCCCTGTCTCTCCTCACTAACCCCCCCCTAATGACCCCCCTTTTTCTCTTCATTCCCCCCTCAATATTTCCCACCCTCCCTTTCCCAGACCCCTAATAATCCCGCTCTCTCTTCTCACTACCCCCTCAATATTCCTTACCCACCCTCCCCCAGATCCAATGCTACCGGCGTCACATGGTGCACAGCCTGAGGACACTGGCCTGCAGTGACAGCTATATTGGCCTGCAGGTGACGGCTATATTGCTGTCTGCTTCCACATCACTTGAAAGAATACATAGGGCACTGGCAGAGTAAGTATGGGGGGGGCGGGCATGTCCAAATTCTGCATCGGGGCCCTGAGGTCTGTAGCTACGCCACTGTGAACAGCCCATTGATTTTTCATTACTGTGAGTTGGGCTGCGTTACAGGCTGCTCTAACGTGCGCCTGTAACGTCCCACTGTGAAAGCAGCCTTAATGTCAATTTGTATGCAGCTTGAGATTGGACAATTCGAAATACGGTAACTTCCTAGCAATTAGTATTTGTTCACATTCAAGCTACACAACATTTACATGAAATTTTGAATTCAAGGGTAAATTATTTGCATTTCATTGATGATTCCTAGTAAGTAAAAAAAAAAAGGTCTAGAAGATTTCTTGATATTAAAGGTGCTCATCAACGGTACACTTTTTTTCATCTAATGTGATCTTTTGATTCAATTTTTATGATCAAATTGTATAGAACATTTGCTGTTTTTGTGAAGGCAATCGATAGTGATCAATTCTTTGGTTGATTGCTATATAGGATAAAATCGATCCGAAAGTTAGAAAATATGATCTAATTTGAAGAAAGAATCCTTCAGTAAATGTGAACATTCGATAATTGCCTTCAGATTACCTACAATCATTCAAATCGCTTCGTAAGATCGCATTTAGTGAAAAATTGTACCGTTAATGGGCACCTTAAGGGACATTTAAATCTTTAACTGCCAATAATATAACATCTGCCTCCAGTATGAAGGCAACATTCTCCTTTGCAAAACTCAAAGTAGGTCAGGAACAACTGAAAAAGCATTATGGTTTGCTGACCTGTGAGCAGCAAGGTAAACCACTTAAAGTTCCATGGGGTTAAACTAAACATAACAAAAAACTAAACTAACTAGCTGTCTTGGGCAGAGATGCTCGATCTAAATAGAGTGCCAATCCACTCCTTCTATATCACGATTGCATAGGGGTGGAAAATTGGGACCAATAAACACTGTTTGGATTGGGGAAAATCTCCAACCAGATTTTGGTTTTGGCCTCTGGGATATGAAGCAAATTCTGATGGCTACAATTTTTTTTTCCATTTGTGGGGTTATCCAGTTTTGAGTAGTACTTTGTGGAGGAAAAATATCTAAAATGTCTTCCAATGTTCTATAATGTTTCCTTGCAAAGATCAGATGTTCCTATAGATTATTTCTTCTTCTTCTTCCTTTTTTTTCCCCCACCTTCCAATTTAGGATCATTTTCTATTACAGAAAATTTTGTTAATAGACAACCCCCCGTCCCACAAAAATCTAAAGTTAAATGCATGGGAGTGGTTAGCTAATGGTTAGGAGTCATTTTCATGCATGTAGAAAGTTGTGTTTAGTGTTAATATCCCATCTGCTGTTTTACAAGTGCTTAAAGATGCTGGTGGTTTCCTAAAATGCTTTTCAACCACTTACCAGAGCTCAAGAAAACACTTCAGACGTTTGGAAAGCAGCTAAGATTATAGTCAGTGAACACTTAAACTTAAAATTCTGCATGGTTGACTAAGTAATAATCATGTAAGAAATTATAAATGTAGACATGACTTTTTTATTTTATCGGTTAAGCCTTAAAGCAAATCTGTAGTAACAAAAATAAATAGTTAGATCCTTATAAAGATGGAAGGCTCTGGGTCCTACTGTGTCTTGTGCCCTTTCAGTCCCCCCCCCCCAGCGCTGTCCATTGGTAAAGGCATGCCGCCTACAGGAGACACAAGTGCTCTGAAATCCTTCTAAAGGTCCCCAAAGGCTTATTCGGCCAATTGATACATATACAAATACCTACAATGGAGGTGACCGTGCTGGAATGAGGTGGCTGAGATCGGAAAGAGAAGGCTCAATAGGATCCAGAGCCTTCTCTTTCCATAGGTTTTTATTTTTTTCCCCCGCTTAGGGCATCTCTTTGAGTTTGAATCTTTGCCCCAAATTTACTCTAAGGGCCTGTTTCCACTTGTGCCGCACGCGTCAGCACTTCCATGTCTGCGGGTACGCAGACTAATCCCATCAGACGTGCCATGCATGGCTATGGAATTCACAGCCTCCCGCACAACTTTGCATGGAATCACTTGCGCAAGCGATTCGGCCGGCGGCGCTATTCAACCCCATGGCAGTGTTTCCCTGCGCGATTTGCCTGTGGGGAAACTCTGAGGATTCGGCGCTGTTTTCACACCAGTGGAAACGGGCCCTAATACCTTTTTTTACAATAACTATCACATGTAGCCTTTTTTTAGTTTTGTGTATGCATTCAAAAAGTATAGAAAGTGAGGTATAGACCTGTATTTGTCAAAAGAACAACGGGTTCTACATTTTCTGTAAGAATTTTCTTGTGTTGTTATATACGTATATTACCATAATGTGATGTTGCCTAGCAACATCTACAAGCTGCACTAGAGAGGGGTATGGTATTGCTTAGCAACTTAGAGGAACGTCTCCTCAAATGCTTTTCTCTAATCCTCTTCACAGACTGATTGGAAACTTTGGTTACAAGGTGCTTAAGGATTTCTTTAAAAGAAGAGCCACTTCAAAAGTTTATAATAATGCTTATGCTGTGGAATTAAATTGAAGATGATCGCCGTTTGAAAATGTCATGTCACAGTAACGTTAACTTTCCGGAAATTCAAGTATCTCAAATTTCTATTTTAAAGTAAAATGTATTTATAATTATTCAATACATTATGCATTCAGACTGTGTGAATAAGGTACATCAGCATTCTTTTCTTTTATTTTTTTCAACCACTCCCCTAGTTTCTTGGTAAACAAAACTACTACCTTTATATAGAGCTTATAGACTATTCTTACCTCTTCTTTCCACCCAGTGTACCCTTAGATTGTAAGTTTTGCATGGGCAGAACTTTCTGATTTTGGAACTTATAGTGTTGTATCTGGTTAACTGTTCTATTGGTTTGTTTATTGTACAAGGTATACTCTTCTTGTGCATTAGCTGTACTTGCATTGATTATTAATGTAAATTTTGTCTTGTATACGGTTTATTTGTACAGAATTACAGAAGATGCATGCATGAAATAAGAGCTGCGACTTGCGGCAAAGAGAGCAAATTTTGATGCCCAGAGACGCCTAATAGAATCGCTGGTGCCGAGGCATGTGATATGCAAATTGTGGCATTGCAGGCGCCTGAATTAGTGTTTTTCTCTTTAAAAATAAACAAAAAAACTCCAAATCCTCGAACTGTCATCAAGATGGTCGTCATGATGGGGGCAAGTGCTAGAGAACAATTATTTTCTCTTCTCGTCCATCCGGTAGCAACAAGGCTAATTAATTATCATGTTCAAATAATCACCGCGTCTAAGAACAAGAGTTTCTGGCCAAGTTGATAATTTATGTGAGCTGCTATCTTTTTACATTCCTTTCAGTTTTGTAAACCTACAGGCTACATTTTTAGAATCAGTTTTTTTTCAATTGCTTTATTTGGATTTGGGTGTTCTTGTTTTGTTTTTTTAATTTTATTTTATTGACTCTAAGCTACTTGATTGTTGCCTATACTGTATTTGATTTGTTGTCACAAAGTTACAGATATTGCTAAGATCACCTGAAATCCAGGAATGTAATGCCGTAAATAGTATCATAATAATCCATGGATAAAACTAGTACATGGTTTACCTTTTCTTGTTCATTACTTTGCCTAAACAAAAGAATGCCTAAAAGTCCAGGCAGAGGTCAAAACATTTCATACTTTTCCTGAAAACGCATTCTACCTGTAGCAAAGTGTTTTCATTAGTTGTAATACAGTATGGTCTTGGATATGTTACTGGCAAATGGTGGAGGGTGGTTGAGAGATGCACACATTTATCCACTGCGGGATAGATACAATTTAATGGGTACCTGAAATCTCCATACTCTTATAAACAGTGTCAGTTGCCTGACGTGCCTATACTTCCTCTAACACTTGAAGAGAACTTGAACTGAAAATAAAAAGTCATAATAACAGTGTTCTCCCCAGAAATATTTTCCAGCCGGGTGGCATGAACAAGTAGCCGGGTGGGGAAGTAAGGTTACGCAGGGTGCTGCTGGGTCAGAAAGTAAGGAAACGCTGAAAGGAGAGTGAGGGTCACAGTGGCTGGGGAATCACACTGGCTGGGGAGAGGTCAGCATCACACTGAGTGCTACTGGGTGGGAAGATAACTTGTTCAAGAAACAAAAATCGCATTGCGAATGCTCACAAAATGCTGTATGCAGTGCACTTGTGATTTTTATACAAATCGCAACTGTAGTGTGAATGCCACTTTGTCATAGCGATTCTCTGTTAGCTGGCGTTCAGCAAAGCTCTAAGGATTCCCTGAAAAGCACCTGTGTGAATGGGGCCTTAGTGCCATAGCCCCATCATCACATATATGACCTGACACCATTCACCATCCCTGCATGCAATGTATGTTACTCCTGCTGCTGCACATACACTAGTTGCAGAGGAGTGCTGACTTAAAGCTGATCACATGGGCAGGCGACATGAGCGGTGAGAACTCCAGCGAAGACTTTGCAAAAGCCATGCTAGTTTAAAGGGGAACTGAAGTGAGAAGAATATGGAGGCTGCCATATTTATTCCTTTTAAACAATACACATTGCATGGCAGCCCTGCTGATCTATTTGGCTGCAGTAGTGTCTCAATCAGACAAGAAACAGGCATGCAGCTAATCTTGTCAGATCTGACAACAATGTCAGAAACACCTGATCTGCTGCATGCTTGTTCAGGGGCTATGGCTAAAAGTATTATAGGCAGAGGCTCAGCGAGGCTGTCAGATAAATAAAGATGGCAGCCTCCTTATACCTCTCACTACAGTTGTTCTGTACAGCACAGTAATTTGTGAACATACAAGTATTCTGTCAGAACTCAATGCATGTATGTCTTTCTCAACCTAAATAACTAACTGCTGAGACAAAAAAAAAAAGGCTAAACTTGATGTAAAATGCTGAACTAAACTTTTTGCCATTGCCCATACTGAAAACTGGATATCACAGTGATGGAACAGAACAATTTGGGGTTAATAGCTAGCCAACCACGTGTCAGCTTGTGATAAAGTGCAGAGACACAGGAGGCAGAATGAAAGCTGCCTTTTACAGCCTCTGTAAACCACTTATCTCTCTCACTGAATGCTCCAGAATAAAGAAACATGTTGATATGTTAATATGCGGCTGCCACACTTCTTTGATGTCTCCGACGTTCTTGTGACCTGAAGGGCCTGGGGCATTGTACCTGCTGCTCTAACGGAGAGGAAGAGCGTCTGTCCACTGTAGTAGCCAGCGGGAGTGACTCACCAAAAGATAACAAATCAAACCGCACATTCTTTTCAGTGCGGACTCCAGCTGAAAGTTCCCGCGGTCTGCCTGTTCCTCTCTCTCTGCTATGAGATTTCCCCGCCCTTCTACGCTGCTGATAGGAAGGAAGGAGCTGAGGAGGAGGGCGGAGATGGTGTCTCTGCTTGCGTTCCAAGCTGTCATGTCTATCGTGCGGAGGAAAGAATTTATGATGCAGCGGCCAATCACAGCAGCAGGGCGGGAACAGAGATCTGGTGGGCGCTCCGCCCGTGTAATGGGCTCTGGGGAGAACACTGAATAAACTCACACAGGTCATACTTATTTGGGTGTTCTTGTTTTGTTTTTTTAATTTTATTTTATTGACTCTAAGCTACTTGATTGTTGCCTATACTGTATTTGATTTGTTGTCACAAAGTTACAGATATTGCAAAGATCACCTGAAATCCAGGAATGTAACGCCGTAAATAGTATCATAATAATCCATGGATAAAACTAGTACATGGTTTACCTTTTCTTGTTCATTACTTTGCCTAAACAAAAGAATGCCTTTAAAGAGAAACTGGATGAGAGGCACCCAAGATTGTGTATAGGAAGAGTCAAATTTACAATATTAAAGAAAAATGTATAGAGGTATCTTATCTCAATGATGTCTAGACTCTGAATTGAGCAATAAATTAGTTTTTGCTTCAACAGACAACGCGTTTCATCAGCTGCACACTAACTTCCTCAGGTCAATAATGTGCCAGAAGAATTGCTGTGAGGGAGGGAATTGTGTGAGGGATTGAGTAAACAAGGGATCTAATCTATTAATCAGCTAACAACCTCACAAGACCCCATTTAGATGTTTTGTTTCATTTAAGGCATTTTAATGACCTGTATTTATGCCTCAAAATAAATATATACGTATATTTGTATCCCCGTTTGATGTTGCTTGTATATAGCTGTCTGTTCCAACAGCTCATAAGCAAACAGGATTTAAGTCTAACTATGGCTGCACAGCCGAAAGCTTGCTTATTCTTATTCTTTTAAGTTAGCCAATAAATGGTATCATCCTTATTCAAAATGTCTTGCTCTTGTATTTATTCATTTATTTTAATTATTGTGACTACATACAATCTTGGGCACCTCTCACACAGTTTCTCTACAAGTTGTATTACCCTCCTTTGGTCTCGATCCATTTTTTTTTTTTGTTTTAAGAGAGGGAGACCACCGGAAGGGAGATTTCCTCATAAATCCGAGTGCGGGATGGGTGTTCCCCCTCACACCCAGCAGGTGGTTGCATCTTGCAACCCTGGTTTGTGAGTACATCAGTTTTTTTTCTTAATTGCATGTCCATACTACACTATATTGGGCTCCTATCCTTCTTTTGTTTTCTTTCAAGGTCAACTGACCAATCCTTCCCTCTAAAACTTAAAGAAGTCATCAGTCAACTCATGCTACCCCCATTACCACTAACCCGGGGCTTCCTCTAGACCTTGGCAGCTGCTATGTCCCTTGTCACAACTCTGCTCTACGCCGCTGGCTCCTGGTCCCCGACGGTGCCTCGGCAGGTGTCCTCTACTGCGCTAGCGCCACTGTCAATCACTTCCACATGTCGGGTGCGTACTACGCAGGCAGAGAACTAACGCGCCTGTGCAATACACTCTGGACCACGTGGGAGTGATTTGACAGCGGTACGCGTACAGGCACAGTAGAGGACAACCAGGAGGTTGTCCTCTACTGCGCCTGTACACACCTAGTGGGAAGGTGTTCAGCAAAAATCTCATTCTGGGCTTAAAGGTAACCTAAAGCAAGGGTGCCATATAAATTTCCTTTTAACCATTTAAGGACAACACTAATTAAAATCTATGCCCTGTTTTGATGCTGATCTGGCTGCCAGGGCGTAGATTTCAATTCACCAATGTCGCACCTTCTCACCACTTTCGTCGCTCCCGACCATCTCGCTGCTGACTCCCCGCGACAACTCACTTGCTCTGCCATCTGAGATGGCAGAGTTCCTGTGAGCCGGTCAGGAGCTACTTTCATTGGCTCTTGACCCTGTCTATCAATGTAAGCAACCCCCATTGGATTACATTGATAGACAAAGTCAGGAGCCAATGAAAGCGGCTCCTGACTAGCTCACAGGAACTCTGCTCATAGAGAGGGCAGAGTGGGTGGCTGAGGTTCTCAGCGTGCGGTGTGGACGGCAGTTGCGAACGGGGGGGGGAGGGGTTAACTTGTTCACATTACTGAAGAGTTGGCAGCTTTCCAGACACAGGGCCACAAATCCGACAGGGGAAAGATAAGTTGATTTATTACAGAGACGGTGCAAGTAGAAAGTGCTGCAGTAAGCCAGAGCACAATGGAACAGCCTTAGGAACTTGTAGGATAGGAGAAATGCTGCTAAAAATGTTGTTAGTCTCTTTAAGAAATCTCATTCAGACTTCCAATGGCAAAACATTTGATGGCAGAAACTATCATCCACTCTTCGTTTTGTATACTTTGCTATTCTTGCTTTCCCTCGTATGGACTTTTGTTGCATTTACTGTTCCCGCAGCCACGTTTTTGAGGCTATGTGCAAACATTGTCAAATAATGTGGAGATCTTAGCATTTTACAGGAAAAATGGCATGTGTTTTATGATTTATAGGTAGATAATACGCCTTAAATGGTATTCCAATTAAATGCCAATGACACAAACACTAGAGGCCAGTTTTGAAAAGTCCTTTGTCATAATCAGATTTTCAGATGTTGCAGATTAATGGTAGGGAATATTCTGGCAGCATATTTAGACTTTTAATAATTCACTCAAGTCCAGGATTAATTTCCTAATTTTGCCAGCGATGTCAGATTAATGTGCATCTGTATAAACTTTGAGTGCTTTAATAAAATATTAAATTAAGACTGTCTACATTATCAAACGGGTTTCTATTATAAGAAAGCCTAATTGTTACAAGGGAATATTTTAGCATAAAAGAATAATTATGATTCATCTGTAGAAAAAGAGGAATGAAAGGAACAACAAAGCCATTTGAAAAAAAAAGGGAAACTAGGGGAAGGTTAGGAGACGCCCAATGCACTAAAAGTATAAAAAGACAGCTAAACAAAACTTGCCTCAATTAAGGTTAAATATGGTATTTATTCTAGCACTAAAAAAGGTTGTATGGCTCTTTCCTCTTGGACATTGACAGTTGACTGGCCATGGAGCATATGAATGCCTCTGAGTCATTTACAAAGAGGTCCTCATTGGTAATTGGCTAGATACTAATGGATAAACTCGACTAGGACATGGAAGCTCAACATTTCTGCGCTTTGATGTCCAGTGAATATGAAACATTCCTGCTACAAATGAGTCTTCCTTTAGGCAGACTTTTAGGTCGTTCAGGTAGCGATTCTAAAGGGCTTAATGAAGTTTTAATCTGACCTCTGTAGAGTTTACTTGTATAAGCTGTAGGATAACCCATGATTCTAATAGAACAGGGATTCTTTTTTACTTACCCAGGGCTTCCTCCAGCCCCATAAGCACGGATGCATCCTTCGCAGTCCTCCTGTGGTATCTCGTTCAGCCGCGGTGAGCCCCGGCTCAGTGACGTCAGTCTGGGTCTACTGCGCATGCACAGTAGGTCTGCACATGTGCAGAAGACCCATACTGGCTTCGACTGAGCCCTTTACCAGGGCTCAGCGCAGCTGAACGGGAGACAGCAGGAGGCCGGCAAGGGACGCATCCCTACTTTGGGCTGGAAGAAGCCCCGGGTTAAGTTAAAAAACTGCTTTATGACTCCTCTGAGTCTCTTTAAACCCAGTGCCTTCCATTAAAATAGTTTACAGGTTTAAAGACCCGTGTGTGTGTGTGTGTGTGTGTGTGTGTGTGTGTGTGTGTGTGTGTGTGTGTGTGTGTGTGTGTGTTGTACAGGACCCTAGGGATTGGTACTGGATGGTTGCTATATATCACTGGCTTTTCACCTGTGGATCCTTTAAGACAGCCCAAAGCTGGGTAATAAGGGTCCAGGAATTTGGTAAGTTGCAAGACAGGGTGGTCTGGTTGTCATGGGGTTAATATATTGGTGGGAGAGGTTTGAATACACAGGTCTCAGACTGGACGTTGGCTTTTTCCTGAGTCAGCCTGTGAGCTTGGATGTGTGAGCTCAGGCTAGAGACTGAGCTGCAGGCCCAGAGGCCTGTGGATTAAAAACCCGTTCTTCAGATTGGTAAAGCGTGCCAATGCAAGTTTGCTGGACTGTTTATCTTGTGTTGCTGAAGAAAGACTGTTTATGTTGCCATAACTGCTGAAGAGCTGTTTATTTTGTTTGCCTGAAAGAAGCCAATATAGGTTTGCTAAACAATAAATAGACTTTGGTTTGAAACTGGTCACACTTTGGTTTGAAACTGCTGTACTGCCTCCACAAGCAACGGTATTTTTTTTGCAATGTCACTTGTTGAACTATGTATTGCCGCACTTTGGATTACCTACAAAAGCTAGTACCCTCTAATAATGTTGAGGCATTCCTCACTACTTTTGAGCGGACGACAGAGCGGGAGCAGTGGCCTGAACAGGGCTGGGGAGTCGGAGCAATTTCGGGTACCTGGAGTCGGTGGTTTCAATAAACTGAGGAGTCTGAGTTGGATGATTTTTTTTAACCAACTCCATAGCCTTAGACTAAAGAGTCGGTGGTTTCATAAACTGTTGATTGATTTTTGTACCAACTTCACAGCCTTGGGCCTGAAGAGCAGTGAGCAGGCATCATAGCGCCTTTTCTAATGGGCACTTACAGAAAGCCGACTATGATGTACAAGCAGAAAAGGCTAAAGAGTAGGATGCCCTCTTAGCCTGTCTGGGCATAACCACATCATTCAGAGTGCAGCGGTACACAGATGGAGATATATTCGGGATATCAGTCCCAAATGCATTATTTAATCTAGCTGGTGAAAAAATGGCTACAGCCAGACACACTGACTGGACCCCAGATGGGGGAGCACATAGTCATGGACCAGTACCTGAGGTCCCTTCCTGGCACAATGCAGTGGTGCGTCAGCCACGGAGATCCTCAGTCTGCAGATCAGCTGGTTGACATGGTGGAAAGAGTCACTGTTGACAAAGCCATCCATCGCAAATAAGGAAGGACCTCTGCAGAATCCTGACCTGAGCTGGCAGCTCCGAGGACCCTCAGGTAGTTGCTTTACCCAAGAAGGCTGGCTGTGGGCAGTGCCTGGTGACATACTGGGCAGTTTGAGTGTGCTACACTAATGATTCACCTGAAAATGCCTTACTAGACTCCGATAACATGGTAACTGTGGTACATGCCCGACTAATGGGGAAAACTGAACCAGCCGATATAAACGGGCGCCCTTTTCACTGCTTATAACCGCTAATTGTGGCAAAGAACATTGAAGTCTATGGTAGCGGCCTTTTTACAAACTGCTCTGTTGTTATTTTCAACTGATACCCTGGCAATTTTTTCTTTTTAGGAATGTGACGCAATATTAGATTATGAGGCCTTGTTCACATTGTGTTCTGCTCGTGTGGCCGATCATGTTGGCCATTTTTGGAGGAGTATTTTTTCTTCTCCTCCCTGTGCTCGGGTGGTCGATTCGTTTTTGTGCAAAGCGCATTTCTACGTGCTTTTCCCGAGCGGTTTTTCAATTCACACCCTGATGCTAGTCAGGAAGTGAACTCTTTGACTCGGTAAAAAATAAATACAATGTATTTATTCTTAAAAACGTGAACACAATTGCTGCACAAAGGGATTTTGTGAGCGTTTTGCGTTTCTCCTATACCTTCCATTAAAGCAGAATCTCCTCAAAAATGGTTCATGCACCGCTTTGCTGCCCACACAGCGCACAACCCTCGCTGATATGAATCTGCTCATAGACATTCATTGCACAAGCGTTCAGGGGGTGTTTTTAAAAAGCGCACGCGGGAGAAAATATAGAGAAAATGCCTGCAGTGTGAACGAGCCCTGAATGTGGATATGTTTGTCCATGTACAGAACAAGCTGGGCCTTATGTCTACGCTATGTTGGCGCTCTGTATTATTCCCTTAAAGTTTTACTTAATCACTGTTTGCCCATTGTAAAATATTTCCTTTTACTGATTTACATTATGAAATGTTTCACTGGTGGTAACATCTTTCGTTCTGCCAGGTGATCGGTGTGAAATATTCTTTTACTGAGAGTTCTAGGGAGATATTGCTTCTTTGTCAGTTGAAAAAGGAGTTCTTTCCCACAATGCAATGAGGTTCACAGATGACCATGGTCATGACCTCACACTGAAGGAGGGGCTTCACCACAATATCAGCCATACAGACCCCCCTGGTGATCTATTTGAGAAAAGGTAAAGCTTTCTCATGGGAAAGGGGGTAACAGCTACTGATTGGAATGAAGTTCAAGCCTTGATTAAAGTTCCTCTTTAATTCTATCTGTAGTGTTTTGGATTAGTTTTTGATTTTACAGATTTATTTATTTAATGTAATGCTTTGTGTATTTATCTGAAATGTCCTCATTTGACTGTGTAATTTGCTTGTAAAATGTTTATTTGTGTAGTGTGTTTATCCGAACATCCTTGTTTGACCATTTAATTTGTAAAATATTTATTTGTATGGTGTGTGTAGCTGTATGTTCTCCTTGTTTGACCATGTAATTTGTTTGTAGAGCAATGGAAGATATTGGTGCTACGCAAATTGATAGTAAACACATCTACAGTGGTGTGAAAAACTATTTGCCCCCTTCCTGATTTCTTATTCTTTTGCATGTTTGTCACACTTAAATGTTTCTGCTCATCAAAAAACGTTAACTATTAGTCAAAGATAACCTAATTGAACACAAAATGCAGTTTTAAATGATGGTTTTTATTATTTAGTGAGAAAAAAACCTCAAAACCTACATGGCCCTGTGTGAAAAAGAAATTGCCCCCTGAACCTAATAACTGGTTGGGCCACCCTTAGCAGCATTAACTGCAATCAAGCATTTGCGATAACTTGCAACGAGTCTTTTACAGTGCTCTGGAGGAATTTTGGCCCACTCATCTTTGCAGAATTGTTGTAATTCAGCTTTATTTGAGGGTTTTCTAGCATGAACCGCCTTTTTAAGGTCATGCCACAACATCTCAATAGGATTCAGGTCAGGGCTTTGACTAGGCCACTCCAAAGTCTTCATTTTGTTTTTCTTCAGCCATTCAGAGGTGGATTTGCTTGTTTGTTTTGGGTCATTGTCCTGCTGCAGCACCCAAGATCGCTTCAGCTTGAGTTGACGAACAGATGGCCGGACAGTCTCCTTCAGGATTTATTGGTAGACAGTAGAATTCATGGTTCCATCTATCACAGCAAGCCTTCCAGGTCCTGAAGCAGCAAAACAACCCCAGACCATCACACTACCACCACCATATTTTACTGTTGGTATGATGTTCTTCTGCTGAAATGCTGTGTTACTTCTACGCCAGATGTAACGGGACACGCACCTTCCAAAAAGTTCAACTTCTGTCTCGTCGGTCCACGAGGTATTTTCCCAAAAGTCTTGGCAATCATTGAGATGTTTTTTTAGCAAAATTGAGATGAGCCTTAATGTTTTTTTTGCTTAAAAGTGGTTTGCGCCTTGGATATCTTCCATGCAGGCCGTTTTTGCCCAGTCTCTTTCTTATGGTGGAGTCGTGAACACTGACCTTAATTGAGGCAAGTGAGGCCTGCAGTTCTTTAGATGTTGTCCTGGGGTCTTTTGTGGCCTCTCGGATGAGTTTTCTCTGCGCTCTTGGGGTAATTTTGGTCGGCTGGCCACTCCTGGTAAGGTTCATCACTGCTCCATGTTTTTGCCATTTGTGGATAATGGCTCTCACTGTGGTTTGCTGGAGTCCCAAAGCTTTAGACATGGCTTTATAACCTTTACCAGACTGATAGATTTCAATTACAGTACTTTTGTTCTCATTTGTTCCTGAATTTCTTTGGATCTTGGCGTGATGTCTAGCTTTTGAGGTGCTTTTGGTCTACTTTCTGTGTCAGATAGCTCCTATTTAAGTGATTTCTTGATTGAAACAGGTGTGGCAGTAATCAGGCCTGGGGGTGACTACAGAAATTGAACTCAGGTGTAATAAACCACCTTTAAGTTATTTTTTAACAAGGGGGGGGGGGGCAATCACTTTTTCACACAGGGCCATGTAGATTTGGAGTTTTTTTTCTCACTAAATAATAAAAACCATCATTTTAAAACTGCATTTTGTGTTCAATTATGTTATCTTTGACTAATAGTTACCGGTTTTTGATGAGAAGAAACATTTAAGTGTGACAAACATGCAAAAGAATAAGAAATCAGGAAGGGGGCAAATAGTTTTTCACACCACTGTATGTACATATTTGGAACACAAACTGTATTACTGTCATGCTGTGTGAATTTTAGCAAACGATATTCAGGAAGAGCACCAAAAATTGCCAAAGGAAGTGAGTGTGCCACGGTCAAGATGCTATGTGAATTTGGCAGGAATCTCTATAAAATCTCTATCAAATCAAAAATATCTGCTGCATAAGGGTTCTCTCACATCTGACATGATGTTGAAGATATCTGTAGGCAACGTTTTTAATGACGTTTTTTTTCCCTGGGTTTTACTGTTTTTTTTAAGCGTTACGGTACTTTTCACCACAACTGTTTCCGTTTTGCTGTGCGGTTTTATTGCGTTTTGACGTATGTAAAACGCTGCCTTCAATCGTCCAAAAGATACAAAATGAAGTGAAATGATTGGCCCTTTGATTTAAATGCAGTGATTGGTTCTGAAAAGTAAACAAATGTTGCTATCCTTTTTTTTTTTTTGTTATTTAAATGTACAAATGCTATTTGAGTTCATTTGATTGGCTTGTGATTGGTTCTGGAATAGTATATAAGGTCTTGTTACATGCACATTCTTTGAAAGGTCAGACTCCGCTGTCCTCCTAGGATCACTAGGTTTCCGCCTCTTTCCGCCACGATCCTCTCAGATTGCCCTGCAATCTATTTCACCTAAAAACTGCGCCACGACCTCCTCTCCGCGCTCTCCTCGTTCCTCAGCCAGCCGGAAAAGGAAGTGATGCACAGGAAATAGACTAATTGTATTCTGGGAGAGAAAAAAATGCGTTGTGATGCAGTTAAAATGCACACCTTTTAAAAAGTTTGCGTTTTAAATATACTAGTATTGCAGCGTGTAACTCCGACGGACGATAAAATGTGCCCCGGAGCGTTGTAACGCAACGCACAAAAATGCGACGTTAGATGTGAAAGGTTAAATTAATCTATGGACTTTCATTTTACCTTGGTTAACGCAAAAAAAAATACGATCCGTTGAAACGCAAAAAATAGCCTCTGGTGTGAAAGGGCCCTAAGGCACTCTTTAAAGCAGACCTAAACCAAACATTTTTTTAATTCAAAATATTTAGTTGCACCACTCTGACACATACAAAGATAAACACTCCTTCAAGCCTATGAACATTTCAGTGCATGCTTTTCACCCTTCTCTTTTCATAACTAGGGTTATACAGGTGGCAGCCATTAGCAATTCCTCCATTGCCGGACACTACCTACTCCAGCATTTTGCCGGATTCTGTCCCGGCAATTTGAACGGAAGGGAGGGGTTTCTCCAATAAATGTAAAATATTTTATTTTTGTCATCATGCAGCAGAAAAAAGGCTGCATTTATCATTATAATTTAGAAAATACATTTTATTTCTGAAATCTTGTATTTTTAATTTGGGTCCACTTTAAAGTGAATTTCCAGGTTTTGCTCCTCTTTAACACTGAAGCATGATGGCAGCCAGGAGATGTTTTATGTTGCAAATCACATTACAAATGCAAAACACAATGTGATTTTACTGTGTGGGGTTTTTTTTTTGTTTTTTTTTTTTGCTGAAATTGCGTTGTGCAATTTTTACTGGATATTGGGAACACAAGGAGAAATGCAGAAGAAACGCAGCATGCAGAATGTTTGCAATCAGGCAGCACAATTGTAGTAGTATTAAAGGGTTCCTGTGATTTTCATTATTTTGCTGACATCCTTGCAGTTTCTGGTTCACATGCAATTGGAAAACACTGCATATTACATGTACTATAAAACAGCCCTTGGAGTTTTTTTTTTCACACTGATAATTGCAAAATGCGATCACACTTCAAAGTGATTGCAATGTTAGCATGCATTGTTTTTCTTCTTTGCAATTTTCTGTACATTGGCCTCAAATGCAGTGTAACTGTCTTTTGAGAAAATCAGAAGGCAGACTTCTGTTCCGGCGCCCGCGAGGTGGATGTGAGCGCTTGGAGCTCCTGAAAGCCGCGGTCCACGTAAGCAATTTTAGCAGCATTAAGCCTGCCATCGACTCTGCGCTAGTCCTTAGACACCCCCCGGGCACACGCTGAGAGGCAGATGGAGCGATATCTCACACGCTCCGAGAAAAAGCAGCAAAGAGAGCAAGAGGGGGAGGGACCCAAGATGGCGGGCGGGAAGACTAGCAAGAAGGCCGCTAAAGCAGCTGAAATAGAGGCGGCACCACAAGAACTATACCATACCTCAGGTGACTCGGGATGAATCTGCAGCCGACTCCAGACAGGGCGCGCACTTCCAGATAGACTACAAGAGACTGGCTGCGGAAGTAGGTAAAGCCCTCATGCCTGAACTGCAGGCCACCATACAATCTGCCATTAAAAAGTCGCTGCAGGGAATCAAGCAGGACTTGCAACAGCACAGTAAAAGACTGAAAGAGGCTGAACAGCGTGTAAGTACTTGTGAGGACGACCTACAGAAAGCAAAAGACTTGATTGACATCTTACTAAAAGATAACTGAGTCACATGACAGAATTGAGGACTTAGAAAACCGATCTCGCAGAAACAATGTCAGATTGGTAGGCCTTGCTGAGGATATCCCAGCTAACCAGCTAATGGACATTTGTGCTAAAGAGCTTCCAGCAGCGTTGGGAATAGACTGCCCTTTAAAGGTAGAGAGAGCACACAGAGTGGGCCCGCTGAAATCCAAAAGCAATCGTGCCTCTCCTAGAATGATAATGATTCGCTATCTGGATTTCGCTGAAAAAGCTAAACTGATGGCTGCCTACCGAGCACATGATGACCATATGCTAAATCTTCAAAACTCTTCAGTGAGACTGTTCAACAACTAATCAGCAGCAGTTTCCAAAAAAAGACAGGCCTATGTCCCTCTCTGCAATACTCTAGCAAGCAGAGGTTTCAAGTTTATGCTACTATACCCAGCTATATTGCGCATCACGGCTGCCGACGGAAAACAACTCACCTTTTTCTCCCCAGAATAAGCAAGAAGATTTGTACAAAATGCCAACAGCCCTGCACGCTCAACACACTCGGCAACCACTCCACCTCAAGGATCGCCTTCCCACGATCTAGATGACAACGAAACCTGAGTTCGGATCTCAAAACTCACCGCCATTTCAGCTACGCCAGATTTTGCATGAGGAGCCTCATCACACACTAGTGGACTTGGCTGCAACGGAGCTTCTATGAAGGAGATCATCCACCACCGGGAAAAAAGAGAAGTACTGTTACGGGAAATGTGTTCTTTCTCCCTATTATGGTCAACGTTTAATCTGCAGTTAAACCTCCCCAGTTTAAAGGGGAAATTTCTTAAGGGGGTAGGGGTAAGGGTGGGTAACGAGTCACTGATGTACAAGATAGGTCAATTACTACTAATATCTTATGAGTTAACAGCTTGCTCAGTATACCTTGTTAAAGCTGATATAACATGCGCGTAGTCTCATGGAATGTCAAAGGCCTCCCGTCTGCAGGTAAAAGATCTAGAATTTTAACTCCTCTCAAAAAACTGTCTCCAGATATCTGCTTTTTGCAGGAGACACACTTATATCAACACCAATTTAACTATATGAAAAAAAATTGGGTGGGAGAAGTTTACGGAGCCCCGGCCTTCCATAATAAAGCAGGGGTTTTAATCTTGGTGCACAAAAGACTGCAACTAGAAATAAGCGCGTGTGAAACAGATCAACAAGGTAGATGGGTCACTATACACACAACTTTTTTGCAAGTAATCCCTTTGTTTTTTGCAATGTATATGCTCCCAATGAGCAAAACCAAGCATTTTTTGATAGCTTGCTAGCCAGGCTCTCAAAAATTGCCACCACCAACCTTATTGTCGGTGGCGACATGAACTCAGTGGTAGATGTAAACGAGGACAGATCTACTAGAGACCCCCTTGTTCAGATCGCATGATAAGAGACTTGTCGCCTTGATGGAAGCCACCAATCTCCTAGACTCATGGAGATTTTTAAATCCCTCTCAACGTGATTATTCCTACTATTCTCATAGACATAAGACACATTCGCGTATAGACCTACTGTTAATCAGAGGCAACCTATTGTCAAGACTACAATCTGCCACAATCGAGGACATGGTCATCTCGGACCATGCGCCTATCACCTTAAATCTCTTAGACCTAACTCCTAAAGGCACTGACATAATTTGGAGATTTCCATCCAAACTATATCAAGACGAAAAATTTACTACCCTACTAAATAATTGGTGGCTTGAATTCATGAGCGACAATGCTCAACATAAGGATAATCCAATACTCCTCTGGGAAACTTCTAAGGTGGTACTCAGGGGAAAAATCATAGCCTATCTGAAAGCAAAAAAACTCGAAACAGATACACAATATGCAAATGCAGTCAGCGAGGTAAGGAAAGCCTACAAGCAATACAGAGCAGACCCCACTGATACAAACCGTAAAACTTGGATAAAGAGCAAGATAACAGGGGATACCTGGTTTAGAGTAAGGGAAGAATTCTATAGACCTTATAGCACTCTCTACTTCTACAAACATGGGGAAAAGATAGGTAGACTTTTGTCTACTCTTTCTAAAAATATTCAGACAAATAAAAAACCTATAACGGTCAAAGACAGACAGGGAACCTTAACTCACCATCCCGCTAAAGTCACGGAGCTTTTTGCTGAATACTATAAAAACCTATACTCGTCCAATCCTAACCCTCAACCTGAACTTAATGCCTTTTTAAATAATCTAAAACTTAAAACTCTTAAACAGGAGGAATGTGAGGCGTTAAATGAAAAAATAACAATTGCAGAAGTCAAAATGGCCATTACCTCATTAGCTCTGGGCAAGGCGCCAGGCCCAGATGGCTTCTCTGCAGAATATTTCAAAATCCTAAAAAACGATATAGCCCCAACCTTAGTCATCGTCTTCAATCAAATTATGCGAACAGGTAAATATCCTACCACAGGTCACTTAGCCCACATTAAAATCATACCTAAAGGAGAAAGGGACCCGCATCTGGTTAGCTCTTTCCGCCCAATCTCTCTAATTGACCTTGATGTCAAACTTATATAAAAAATACTGGCAAATAGGTTGGTAGATATTATGCCATGCTTAATCCACCCGAACCAAGTGGGCTTTACTAGGGGCAGAGCTGCAGTATCCAACGTTCGTAAACTTCTTACAGTTCTGGAACAGGTTAGAGCTTTTCCGATTTCATATCGCTCTGCTGCTATATTAACTGTTGACGCAGAAAAAGCCTTCGACCAAGTGGAGTGGGACTGGCTTTTTGAGGTACTCAGGAAACAGGGTTTTTCTGGGCCCTTTGTCAATGCGATTCAAGCTATGTATGTGAGGCCCGGGGCACAGGTCTCACTACCAGGTTTTCTCTCTAAACCTATAGAACTAAGGAGAGGAACAAGACAGGGCTGCCCATTGTCACCACTTCTTTTCAATTTAGCCCTAGAACCTTTGGCAATCCTACTCAGATCACGTATAGGGGGGTATAAATATTGGGGACAAAATCGTCCAGCAAGCCCTATTTGCGGATGATATTCTGCTATTTTTATCTGACCCAACTACACAAGTTCCAATTGCTCTAAAAACTATTCAAGAAGTTGGAAAATACTTGGGCTTCACGATAAACAGTACAAAAAGTGAACTCCTGCCCCTCTCCCCCAGAGTAGATACTACAACTTGGAAGTCTTTAGGGGTCAAATTGACAACCACTACTATTAGGTATTTGGGTATTCTCTTTTCTAGGGACCCCACTCAGCTATATAATCTAAACTACATACCTCTGATAAATAGCATAAAGTCTCAATTGGAAAGGTGGCACAACCTGCCCTTGGGCTTCGCAGGCAGAGTCGCATTGATAAAGATGGTCTCTATGGGAAGACTCCTCTATCCCCTACAGACAATCCCGCTCCTCCTGAAACATCGTGATATCACGCTTTTGAATTCACTGTGGTCCAGGTTTATATGGAGAGGAGGAAAACCCAGAATCGCAAGACAAAACTTAGCCCTCCCAAAAATACTAGGAGGTTTGAACCTTCCTTCTCTAAGAGACTACAATCTGGCCTCCCTTCTTAGACATGTCCACGATTGGATCACTGGAAGTGAATCCTACTCAAATACCAAGCTAGAAAATGAGCAAAGCCAACCGTGGTCACTAACAGGTCTCCTTCATGCTCAATACAAAAATTTACCCCTGAGGCTAAAACACAATGCAGTCTTTAGAGACACAATTGCCACATGGAAGGCAGTACGGAAAAAGTGCTTCCTCCCTTTCAAAATGTCTAATGTCTCTGGGGCAACCCAAATTACCCTCCTAGTATTCAGCAGAAAGAATTTGCAAGGTGGGACGACAAAGGCCTAAAAACACTAGGCAACATGTGTGACATACAAAAAGGAAATTGGCTATCCTTCCTTGAACTAAGACAAAAATATCAACTACCTTCTAGTGACTTTCTCTCGTATTCCCAGATTCGCTCGATGGCTGCTCAAAATCTCTCATCACTAAAATCCATTATGATTCCCACTAAATTTGACGCACTTCTTAAGCCAGGAAATAATACCCGCTCCCTGGCAGAGTTTTATCAGGCCCTGAAGGAAATGGATAATAACAATATTTCAGCTAAAGCTATGAAAAAGTGGGAGCATATTTTACAGGAAGAAGGAGTCGGGGAACACATGCTTGCAGGAAACATGACGGTTAGGAAGGCTACAAAAGATGAGAAGTGCAGAGCATCTCATCTTCTGTTTATACATAGAGGAAAATTTGCTTTCAACATAAAATATAAGAACCCCCCCTGCCTACTACAATCCCTGGTGTCCTAAATGCAGGTTTAAAAATGCAGATTTATTTCACTGTATGTGGGAGTGTCCCATCATTCAAACCTTTTGGGGCAAAGTACTCAAATACGCAAATAAAATTTGCAAGAAACGAATTGGGAAAAATAGACTCCTGCTCTTCTTTAACTACTATAATACAGCTTCGGCCGATCCCGTCTCTGTTCCATCGCAACTGTATCATACAATCTTAATAGCTGCACGTCGAGCTATTCTATGCAGATGGATTAATCCTAAACCTCCAAGAAACGCTCAAGAAAGAACTCTCATATATCTTCCAAATGGAACGTTTAACCTCCTGAGCGGTATGGACGAGCTCAGCTCGTCCATCACCGCCGGAGGCTGCCGCTCAGGCCCTGCTGGGCCGATTTTCTTCAAATAAAGTGCAGCACACGCAGCCGGCACTTTGCCAGCCGCGTGTGCTGCTTGATCGCCGCCGCTCTGCGGCGATCCGCCGCGAGCAGCGGCGAAAGAGGGTCCCCCCAGCCGCCTGAGCCCAGCGTAGCCGGAACAAAAAGTTCCGGCCAGCGCTAAGGGCTGGATCGGAGGCGGCTGACGTCAGGACGTCGGCTGACGTCCATGACGTCACTCCGCTCGTCGCTATGGCGACGATCTAAGCAAAACAAGGAAGGCCGCTCATTGCGGCCTTCCTTGTTTATTCTGGGCGCCGGAGGCGATCGGAAGAACGCCTCCGGAGCGCCCTCTAGTGGGCTTTCATGCAGCCAACTTTCAGTTGGCTGCATGAAATAGTTTTTTTTTTATTAAAAAAAAAACCCTCCCGCAGCCTCCCTGGCGATCTCAATAGAACGCCGGGGAGGTTAAATATGCTTCAGGCTAAAGAACAGCGTACAAAAACTTTCTTTAAAACTTGGAAGAACTTTGTAACTCGACAATTCACATCATCACAGATTCAAGCCTTAATGAGAGATTTTATGTGGACCTCCTGGTACTGCCTTGAAGACCTAGGAGAAAATCTGGGACCTCTCAAAGTTGCATCCAGACGCTAATTCCTGTAATTGCTTATCTCCATTGCTAGAAATCTTGTAGTACACAGTGACTCGTAGGGTGGTAGGGGTGGGAAGGGTGGACATTTTGGGTCAGGGGTGGGTTTACTACGGTCTTTGGGGAAGGGTTATAAAAAGAAAATTTGTGGTCTTACTCACTGTACTTGTTGCCTTGCGATATTAATATTTTGATGATGTACATGGTTATGATGTGAGATTACCACACAATAAAAATCTTAAAAAAAAGAAAAAAAAAAAAAGAAAATCAGAACACATTCAGTGTGAATGCATTCCCACAATTCCCATGAAAAAAAGGTTACAGCGTTATAAAGTTAGTTTGGTTGGAAAAAAAGACAACTGTCCATAAAGTTCAACCAGAAAAAAAAAGCCTTCCTGAACCCGCACATATTCCATTTGATCCAGCAGAAGGTGAAAAACCTTTTAAGAACAGATGGCAGTCAGATAAATCCCTGGATCAACTGTTCCAGGAATTACCTAATTATAGCCATGGATGCCCTTCTATGCAAGGAAAGCATCCAAGCCCTCTTTAAATGCAGATCTAGAGTTTGCCATAACTACTTCCTGAGGTAAGATTTTAACCTTTCTCTTACTGTGAAGGACCCCTTTCTAAATAGATGGCAAAAACGTATTTTCCTTCATACGCAGATCATGCCCCTTGTCCGTTTTACAACCCAAGAGACAAGTAGCACCTCTGATGTATTTATACATGTCAATCCGGTCTCCTCCCAGTTGCCATTTTTTTCAAGCTAAATAATCCAGACATTTCTTGGTAAGTGAGATTTTCCATCCCTCTGATTACTTCCCCATCTTTGTACCTTGTTGACCTTGGGACCAGCAAAACACTGTTAGTGTGAAATGGCCCTAAAGGTGCTTATGTGTGTGTGCGTCTTGTATGAGCATATTCACACCTCTGTTGTAACGCATCATGTTATCTTAAAAAAAAAAAAAATTCCAGTGTATTTCCAGATTATGTGTGAAAATGTGCTTGTTACATAGCAATTTTCAAACTATGAAAATAAACTTTGCGTTCCTATGGTGCAGTGTTTGTTCTGTTATGCCTGCCTTGTAGCGCGAGTGTTATGCAATGCATGTAGTAGGAACTTGTCCTTAGCGTTGTAGAGTTCATGAAACCAGCAATTACTTTTACATTTTTAAAGCAGTTCACCTTTTAATTTTTTATAACTGCATTTTACAGAATTGCGATGTATAAAAATAAAAGTACATAGAACTTTTTTATCATTTGCAAAAATATTTGTTTTTTGGCAGTTTAAAGATGCAAAGTTAATTCTGGAAGCTGTAAGTGGCCATATCCACACCACGGCCTGCAGCCTTCTTGCACTCACTCTTTCTCCCCCATCAACATTCTGCCAGGCTAAATGGCACTACAAGGCCAGGTCCTTGTCATGAAGATTGGGGATGAAGTTTTTACAACAGCCACGCCTTAGCCAGACACCGCTTAGCAACAGACAGCTAGTCACTAAGCTGCTAGCCACTATGGAGGCTGTAGTAAGCATTGCAGTAAGATTCCTTCTCCCCTGATGTGTGCCATACCACTGCCAGACTACATTGGAGAGTGAAGGAAAAAGAGAACAAGCTGCATAAACTTGGCTACCATAGACAGGTTACAGACGCTACTTTACACTTTTTTATATTCCTACAGTTTGTCTCTTTACTATTTTTTTTTTAAGGTGTTTTTTTTTCTATTGCAGTTATTTAAAATACTGTTGTAAAAATTAACCTGAACTAGGACATTAAAGGAACATTATCACAAAATTTATAAAAAATAAAACTAAAAAAGATTTATACTGAAGAGGATGCTAGTAGAAGGGATAGTGAAGGGTTAAGAATTAAAAAAAATAAATCACTCCGCTGTTTTCACATTCTGACAGTGCATGTGAGGCCGGAGCTTGCTGATGGGGGCGGAGTCTGTGCTACAAGCTGCAAGCTGTCCCATGGCATTTCAGCTAGTAGTAAAACTGTCTCCTTTCCTGATCTTAGCCAGGCAGATACACACAGCCCGTAGTACAAAATCCATCAATGGTTTACACAAAATATAAACGTTGGTCTATAATACAGAATTGGAAGACTTTACAGTAATTACAGTGACAGTTACAGGCTGGACCGGTAAGTAACTTGCAATCAAACATGACGTGTAATTGACAGATAAAGCAGACAGCCAATAGAAAGAGCCTTCTCGTCCTGCTACTCACTACATTGGTGCCGATGCACTGCTGGGCAGCACATCACATGTAACAAAACACAGATGCAGGAACAGAACACATTCAAAAAGGTTTCCCTGTATCCCTTTAGAGGTAAAGGGGAATGGCTGATACACATGAATAGAGCAGAAATTCTGACTAAAGAGATGCCGGAGATGTTTTTTTAACACCTCTATGTTACGCAGCACAGCAGTTGAATGCTGAAGATGAGAGCTCTGTCACCTGCATCCGGCACTACCGCACAGTAACCGAAGACTTCTGTTGGTAAATGATTGTGAGATTCTTGCATGTGGAAAAAACTAAGTGAATTAAAGAGAACCCGAGGCGGGGTTCTTCCATCGCAATCCATATACAGAGGCTGGGTCTATCTATAGAGCCCAGCCTCTGTTGCTAGTTAGTTTCTTTCAAAGCCCCCCTGCACGCTGTCAGACCCCATAAAACACAGCCGCGCTGGCGACACGCAGCGTGTCGCAGCCGGCTGTGTTTAGCTCACTACTGTCAGGCTCGCCGCTCCCCCGCCTCCAGAATCGCTCCGGTCCCCGCCCACGTCCCTTCCCTCGCTGCTGATTGGAGGGAAGGAAAGTGGGCGGGGACCAGAGCGATTCAGCAGGCGGGGGAGCAGCCGAGACTGACAGTAGTGAGGTAAACACAGCCACATAGCGGGCTGTGTTTTATGGGGTCTGACAGCGTGCAGGGGGGGCTTTGGAGGGAACTAACTAGCAACAGAGGCTGGGCTCTATAGACAGACCCAGCATCTGTATATGGATTGCGATGGATGAACCCCGCCTCGGGTTCTCTTTAAAAAAGAGGTCTAAAATCATGTTTGGATTTGCAGGATTGTTACACAATGGCCCTTAATTAGCCAATGTTTATATTGAATATAACATATGATCTTTCAAAAACATTGTACACTGTATGTGTGGTTTAACCAGAAAATCATCCTACATTATGTTATCGATCCATGCAATCTTTTCTTTCTGATAGGGCCAAGATTGATTCTGCTAAGGTTCAGCATTTACAGTCTACAGCTACTCTTGTATAGCAAGGATCATCTACCAGAGTCTTTTCCAAGCCTCTGTTATTATGGCCACAAGAAGAAACTGACTGACGTGTTTTCCTGCAGGCTGGGGTGGATATAGCTGTGACATGGATGTGTCCTGTGCTGAAGCTCTGCAGAAAATAACATCTGAGAAGCAATATGAGCCTTGTCGGGAGCATGTTCTACAGTGATAAGATTGTACAAATTATGTACACATTTTAGTAAAGCGGAGAACCTCCGCTCCCTGCATCTGCTGGGGCATGGCTTGGGTCAATGCTTATGTGCAGGTTACATGGTCATAAATCATATCTTCATGTATGGTCAGTGTGCACTGCTAATATCGGAAAAAACTTCCTCTACCTCTAATTATCTACTAGTCTAACCTTACCACTAATTGGTATATCCACAGCAGCCAATTTCAGTAACTACCAGAGAAAAATAAGTGCTTTTATAAAAAATAAAAAAAAAAAAAAAAATTAGGTGTCCGTTAGGTGGCTGGAGTTTAATTAGTATGCTGTGGTTTTAATAATTGTTTGGGTTGTGCAATATCTTGAAAGATGAAAAGGCCTTTAATGAAAGAGACAGATCGCAGAAGGTTTAAAGTATTAGTATACTTAAGACAGGACTCCAGGAACGACACTGGTGTTAAATGATGTGACAGTTTAATAAAAAATTGGTTTTATGAGTCAGTGCTGCCTATTAAGAACCCCCCCCTCCCCCCCCCATCTACTTAAAGTGGACCCAAATTAAAAATACAAGATTCCAGAAATAAAACCTATTTTCTAAACTAAAATAATAAAAAGCAGCCTTTTTTTCAGCTGCATGATGGCAAATATAAAATATTTTACATTTATTGGTGGAACCCCTCCTTTCCTTTCATATTGCCGGGACAGAATCCGACAGACTGGGGAAAAGATAAAAAACAAAACACAGGCTGCTACTGATGATGTCACAGGGGACGTGATCTCAGCTTGTGTGAGATTTCACATAGACGATGCCTAGAGTTGAGCTGAAATTTTCGTAATTTCGCATTACTAAAATTACGCATGCGAAATTTGCGATTACGATGCGAAATTACAGTAGCGTGATTGCCATTAAAATCGTAATTGAAAATACCGTAAGCGTAATTTTCAACGCGTAATTTCGCGTTTCGTTCATGCCGTAATTTCGCATTAAACGCTACCGTAGTTTCGCGTTAAACCGTAACGCTCCGTATAATATAAAAAAGCCGCCGACTTTAAGGGTTAATAGCAAAGCCCCCTTAAATGCTAAGAGCCTAAAATTTAGAGAATATATTAAGGAGATCAGGAGGAATAAGAGGAAAATTTTTTTTTTCAAAAAGACCTTATAGTTTTTGAGAAAATCGATGTTAAAGTTTCAAAGGAAAAATGTAAACATTTAAAAACCCGCTGACTTTAACGGTTAATAGCAAAGCCTGCTTAAAGTTTAGGAACACCAAATTCCCAGGGTATATTAAGGGAATCAGTGGGAATAAGAGGAAAATTTTTTTTTCAAAAAGACCTTATAGTTTTTGAGAAAATGGATTTTTAAGTTTCAAGGGCAAAAATGTCTTTTAAATGCAGAAAATGTCAGGTTTTTTTTGCACAGGTAACAATAGTGTATTATTTTCATAGATTCCCCCAAGTGGGAAGAGTTTTACTTACTTCGTTCTGAGTGTGGGAAATATTAAAAAAAACGACGTGGGGTCCCCCCTCCCAGACCTCTTTAACCCCTTGTCCCCCATGCAGGCTGGGATAGCCAGAATGCGGAGCACCGGCCGCGTGGGCTCCGCACCCTGACTATACCAGCCCGCATGGTCCATGGATTGGGGGGTCTCGGAAGGGGAGGGGCAGCCAAGCTTTCCCCTCCCCCTCCGAGCCCTTGTCCAATCCAAGGACAAGGGGCTCTTCTCCACCTCCAAAGGGCGGTGGAGGTGGAGGCCGCGATTTCCTGGGGGGGAGGTTCATGGTGGAATCTGGGAGTCCCCTTTAAAAAGGGGTCCCCCAGATGCCCCCCCCCCCCAGGAGAAATGAGTATAGAGGTACTTGTACCCCTTACCCATTTCCTTTAAGAGTTAAAAGTAAATAAACACACAAACACTTAGAAAAAGTATTTTAATTGAACAAAAAACATAACCACGAAACAAGTCCTTTAATATTCTTAATTAACCATTAATACTTACCTGTCCCTTTAAATAAATGATCCCTCTAAATAGCCTCGGAAATGTTCTATCAGTTACAATGTAACAAAGTTATTACAATGTAACAACTTTGTTACATTGTAACTACGCCGCACCCGACGTCACTCGCCGCCGCCGCATACGCGTCTGCGCTGCACAGATTCCCGACAGAGCTCTGAGCTATATAGCTCAGAGCTCTCTAAGCGTCTATTTTGGCTCCAAGGAGCCCCATTGGTCCTTAGCAGACCAATGGGGTTCCTTCAAATCAAAAGGAACCCCATTGGTCTGCTAAGGACCAATGGGGCTCCTTGGAGCCCAAATACAAAGATGCTTTAGAGAGCTCTGAGCTATATAGCTCAGAGCTCTGTCGGGTCCGTGCAGGACGCTAAGTCCCCGCCGGCTCCGCTGCCCTCCCCGCCTCTCCCACATGTCACCCACATGTCACTCACATGTGGGTGACAGATGTGGACGGGGTGGACAGCGGGAGCTGCGGGGACTTAGCGTCCTGCACGGACGCGTAATTGCTGCGGCGGCTGAGCGGCGAGTGACGTCGGGTGCGGCGTAGTTACAATGTAACAAAGTTGTTACATTGTAATAACTTTGTTACATTGTAACTGATAGAACATTTCCGAGGCTATTTCGAGGGATCATTTATTTAAAGGGACAGGTAAGTATTAATGGTTAATTAAGAATATTAAAGGACTTTTTTCGTGGTTATGTTTTTTGTTCAATTAAAATACTTTTTCTAAGTGTTTGTGTGTTTATTTACTTTTAACTCTTAAAGGAAATGGGTAAGGGGTACAAGTACCTCTATACTCATTTCTCCTGGGGGGGTGGGGTGGGCATCTGGGGGACCCCTTTTTAAAGGGGACTCCCAGATTCCACCATGAACCTCCCCCCCCCCAGGAAATCGCGGCCTCCACCTCTACCGCCCATCGGAGGTGGAGAAGAGCCCCTTGTCCTTGGATTGGACAAGGGCTCGGAGGGGGAGGGGAAAGCTTGGCTGCCCCTCCCCTTCCGAGACCCCCCAATCCATGGACCATGCGGGCTGGTATAGTCAGGGTGCGGAGCCCCACGCGGCCGGTGCTCCGCATTCTGGCTATCCCAGCCTGCATGGGGGACAAGGGGTTAAAGAGGTCTGGGAGGGGGGACCCCACGTCGTTTTTTTTTTAATATTTCCCACACTCAGAATGAAGTAAGTAAAACTCTTCCCACTTGGGGGAATCTATGAAAATAATACACTATTGTTACCTGTGCAAAAAAAACTGACATTTTCTGCATTTAAAAGACATTTTCGCCCTTGAAACTTAAAAATCGATTTTCTCAAAAACTATAAGGTCTTTTTGAAAAAAAATTTTTTCCTCTTATTCCCACTGATCCCCTTAATATACCCTGGGAATTTGGTGTTCCTAAACTTTAAGCAGGCTTTGCTATTAACCGTTAAAGTCGGCGGGTTTTTAAATGTTTACATTTTTCCTTTGAAACTTTAACATCGATTTTCTCAAAAACTATAAGGTCTTTTTGAAAAAAAAATTTTTTCCTCTTATTCCTCCTGATCTCCTTAATATATTCTCCAAATTTGAGGCTCTTAGCATTTAAGGGGGCTTTGCTATTAACCCTTAAAGTCGGCGGCTACCTAACATTGATACATGCGTCAACTTTTCCGCTTCGGGAGCATGACCATACGCATTAATTTCGTAATACCCGTTGCAATGCGAAAATTACGCGAAAATTACGCTTATGCAAAATTTCGCGAAATCCTTCTTCATTACGATTATGTACTTACGGCCATAAACGTAATTACACTAATTACGCGAAATTTCGCGAAATCGTAATTACTCCATTACGCTCATCTCTAACGATGCCCCTGTGAGGGAGGGTAGCTGATGACAAACACACCCATGATCTAAAACCTACTAAGCTCAGAAGTAATGGCTGCCACCTGTATAACCCTAGTGATGAAAAGAAAAGGGTGAAAAGCATGCACTGAAATGCTCATAGGCTTGAAGGAGTGTTTATTTTATCTTTGTATGTGTCAGTGGTGCAACTAAATATTTTGAATTAAAAAAATGTTCAGTTTGAGTGGACCTGAAAAGTAGATAGGAACTCAGAGCTTCGTCTCTGCTGTAAAAGACACACAACAGCATAATAACGTTTAGGCTTTGTTCACATTGCGTTCTGTTCCAGTGTCCGTCTGCGTTGGGCGGTTTTTGCCGCATATTTTTTTTTTTTTATTCCTGGCACTTGGGTGGGTGATTCGTTTTTTTGCTTAGTGGTTTTCGAAGCATTTTTTCCAAGCGGTTTTGTAATTCACTCCAACGCAAGTCATAAAGTGAACTCTTTGACGCGGAAAAGAATACAATGTATTTATTCTTAAATACGCAAGCACAATCGCCTTATTGCATGTTTTTGTAAGCGTTTTCCCATTTTCCGATGCCTTCCATTGAGGCAGAATCGCTTTGCTAGCTGCACCGTGCATGACCTACGCTGATAATGAACCCTCTCATAGACATTCATTGGCCACGCGGTCGGGGTATTTTTAAAAACCTTTTTGAGATAGAATATAGGAGGAGTGTGACCCAATTAAGCACAAATTTATGTCATATAAAAATACAAAACTTTATTAAACACTTGCAAATATATGTGTACATAAAATCACATGCCATCAATCCACCCACCCATCTACCCACTAGACCCAGATATCCCCTCAAAAACGCAGAAAAAGGGCCCTGGTTCATGTGCACATAAGTCTCTGGTCTGCACAGCCACAAGTTTGTAACAAATATTGCAAAAGGATCCAATGTTACACTCAAGTGTAGACCCCAGGGATGTATCACATATTGGATAACGGATAAAATCATCCTCCAGCCATGAATGTGCTTCCCACACTGTTCAAACAGAATGATCACAGCCAGGTTCCAGCAGCAGATGACAACAGGCACATGTTGACGCAATGCATATGCATAATGGTGGATAATCTGACACAGGTCTTGCGAAGGAAAAGATAAACACCGCCCAGGTAGGCGTACTCAAACCAGCTTCCTTGTGTCAGTCCTCTCTGAGTATCAGCCTGTGGAATTTGATTCAAGTCAAATGCACTTTGTGAAATGGATGCAGATGGCCCACATGCCCAAAACAGTGGAATTCTTTTGCAACAAAGTCCCTGCTGTGTCAGCCAAGCAGTCATGCTATAAGAAGCTATGGAAAGCAGTTGCATAGATAAGTGTAAGCTGCACAGTGGGCATCCACTTAAGAAGCACATGTAGGCAAAGCAAGCAAGTTCAAGCGTTATAATATCAGCGCAGTACAGTCAGCTGGCAACCAGATCGCTGATGTGGGTGCCCTCTCGGGCTCTTACTGTCTCAAGACGATAGTCTGAGAGGCTTTGAAATGGCTGGAAGGAGGAGGGATGTGAGGAGTTCCCCAGGTTCAGGAGAAACCTAGGCGAGTGGATGCCGCCGGCTTATTCAGGAGGCGTGTCCTCAGAACCATGACACGCCGCCTATGTGCCCGCCGCCGCCCAATCAGGCCGCTCCACGTGGCCAAATGCCCCCACCCCCAAGCCAATCGAAGGGGAGTGGGCGGGCAGACACGACGGGTTTTAAAAACCGCACGCAGCCAAAAAAACCCGAAAATGCCTGCAGTGTGAACAAGCCCTGAAAGAAAGACCACTTTTTTTTTTTCCCCTTTCTTTTTTTTTTTGTTACAGCTGATATAAATCCTGTATTAAATCTGCAGTGTCTACTTCCTGCTTTCATGGAAGCAGACATATTGTTAACATCCTGTGTTTTCATATTAGTATCTGTGCCGTGGTAGTCAGCTGACACAGCTGAGGGATGAAATTACAACTTATGATTGAGCGGGAATCAGACAGGCTAAGCTCTCTAAATAACATACAGGGTCCAGTTCTCTGTTTTCCTTGTGTCCTGTGCAAGAGTTCAGGTCCACTTTAAAGGGCATATAAAACATTACAGTGCATATGAAGAAAGTGGAGTTGTTTATCTGCATATTTATCAGTACGCCTCACCCTGCTGCCACTCTTATTCCTGGTGGTGTTAAATACTATTTCCCCTCTGAGTTGTAGCAACTTGGAGGGAGAAGTAATTTGGGGTCTGGCGGTTAACAGAACCCTGAATTACTCTTGCATAGAGCTCGTACTTACCGCATTACTGCTATAGCGGTGCCCAGCTCAGGCACTTGACGCCGAGCACCCGAAACACCGACATCGGATTATCTGCCATTAGAGAGTTGCGCTGCTGTGCTCTGCACAGGTCCTTCAGTAAACAGTAACACAGAGATTGCAGAATGAGTCCTCTTATTTCTTCTGCCTGCATGATGCACTAATGCAACTTTACGGTACAATCAATGCTTTGTATCGGTTTTCTGTTACTCATAAAAATGATTTTGTATATTAAACTAGTATTTCCCTCACATAATTCAGTTTTGTAAACTCAGCCTTTGCACATGTAATTCTGTGTTAAAGATGTGGACCTGGCTAGAACTACAGTATCTGCAGGAAGAGCAGAACTAAATTATGTAAAAATAGCAAACCAAAGCCCTTTTAAAAAACTGGCTCTAAGCCACCCTCACAACCCCCCTCCCCTGCCCCACCTGACAGCCGCTGTCGGCTGCATGCCAGCGCGCATGCCTGCGCGCATGTGGTCGCCCTCACGCCCATCCCCCTGGCCCCGTCATCCTTCTGTCCAAACGGCCACCCATGCTACATTTGTGCAGTAACGCAAAAGCACGGACACGGGGACAGAGTATGCAGGGGCACAGGGGTTTTATAGTATAGGATGTAATACAGTTGCTATGGACCGGTTCATTTATTTATTTTTTATTTTATTTTTTTAGAAGAACGTCAGCTGACTAAAATAGCATAGCCCAACAGAGAAAACTCAAGAACATCAGCTCGCTCTTGGTGTTAGGATATGTTTTGCATCATACTGAGCAGGATGGAGACGCCTGATGTGTGTTCTATTTTAGTGTTTTTATATTTTAAAACACTAATATAGAACACACATTGGGCGCCTCCATCCTACCCATTACCAGTCAGACCTCCTTTGGAGGTAATAGCTTTGCAGTTTTTCTGGAGAGTCTACAGGAGAGTGACCATCCAGTATCCAGCGGGACCTGGAGTACCGGACAGGGAAGGTTAATTCCCTGCAGGCCTATATGGTGGTTGCAGGAACTGCAACCCACCTTTTTGTGTGTGTGTGTGTGTGTGTATATATATATATATATATATATATATATATATATATATATATATATATATATATATATATATATATATATATATATATATATATATATATATATATATATATATATATATATATATATATATATATATATATATATATATATATATAATCATTTTATCCTATACCTGATGATGCTGCAGCATTGGGCTCCCGGTCTCTTCCTTCTTCTCACCTAGGTATTCTTGGCCCCTACAAGAATCACCAAAGAAAATCCTCCTATAGTTTTGCATCAAAGGCTGTCCTCCTTCTACTGACCCTCCACCCATCCAACCTCTACATCCTAGTAACAAAATTAATAATACTAATGCTTACAGGGGGGAAAAAAACTGAAGAAGAACCACGCTCACTCAAACAGGAAAAGGGCCACACTCCCTTACACACTCTCACATGTACACCCCCACTCCCATATACACCAGAACACTCTCTCAATTTCCCTCCTCTCCTATTTTCCAAAGCTCATAAAGTTCTTGTGTTATTAGAGTTCCCTTCCCCCCCTACCCTGCCGTTAGTTCACATTCCAAAAATAATTTCCTTTTTTGTCAGCCAATCACAGACTCTTCCAGTTCTGAGCCACCAATTTTTTGACAGGCAATGAAGCTATGAATGCAAGTTTGATATGTAAAGAATTAGCAAGCTTCTGTCCTACTCCTAGCATAGCAAAATAACTATTTAAGTTTAGATTGTGTCCAGACATCTGGTTAAAGTGGTCTAACACCCAGCATTTCAACTTTGCTTTAAAAGGTTGCTTACAGTTTATAAACTATTATGCCAGATTTTTTTTTTTTTTGCAGAAATTCACTGAATGGATTAAACATGACATTTTAGTGCTGCATTTAGCTAGAAATGCTCCTCGTGCTTGCTTGTTTAGTTACAAATGTATCTATCTACAATGTAACAAACAAACACTGCTCTGAGAGAACAAAGAGGGCTTCCCTGGCAGGCTTTTCAAAGGTCTATTTGTATTCCAAATAAAGATACATTTGTAACTACAGATAAGAACGGATGCGGATTCCTAGTTAAATCCAACACTAAAATGTCATGTTTAACCCATTCAGTGAATTTCTGCTTAAAAAAAATCTGGCATAATAGTTTGTAAGCTGTAAGCAATCTTTTAAAGCAAAGTTGTAATGCTGGGTGTTAAACCGCTTTAAGGAATAGTTTTTTTTTTCACAATTTATGAATTTGGTGACATGACCACCAGATATGTATTTATAACTGTGTGTGGCTGACCCAGATTGCCAACAAGTTTCCTTGCGTTTTCAATACATCTGTTTGGAAATGTTGTTTGTCGCTAGACTTTTCAGCCTTCAGTCTAAACACTTATACATGTTGTAACATAAATATGCGTGATAGCTCTAACAACCAATCCATTATGCCAAGGAAGTTCCCACAGGCTGCCGTGTACACCAATTTGGTGTGCTGGTTGCATATGTACGTAATGGGAATTGTACAGGGAAAATCTTTATTTAACAGAACGCCTGATTGACCTACAACCAATAAAATGATCATGTATCAGTTGTTTCCAAATGATTTGCTCAGAAATTCACTTCTTATTAATAGCTCATCCAAAAATCTTGACCAGATCTTTTGTTGCTCAGGAGAGACTAGTAGCATGTGTAGGCATGTGCTTTATGAGAAGTCTGGCCATATGTTATTGTGAGCAAGAATGTATCTGCAGCCACTGACCTCTAACTCCCTCGCCTCTCTGCAACCTTTACTGAGGTCCAGAGGGGACAGGTGCTGCGGAAAATAGAGAAGTCTAGTTAATTCTACTTTGCAGGATCACTCTTGAACTCCGATGATCTCAAGTCAGATGATGCCTTGGTAAATCAGGCCCACTCATCACAACACAAAGGTCGTGCATTAAAGTGTGGTGGATGAACATTTGGTTCCCAACCATTGGTTTAAATATAAATTCCAGGAATCTGTCAAACTTTAAAGCCAAGAACGTGAAGAGTCTACTGGTGTTTGCTGGTGTTCACTGTTTTACTGTTCTGTTCCAAACTCCATGCATTGTACAGTATGGCATCAACTATTTATATACAGTTAGGTTTATAACAATTCCACTATCCTGGAAGGAATAGTAAGGATTGAAAAACCAATGAAATGTATTTTAGTTAATGCTAATCTGAGACTTGTCAAAAGATTGTGCTTTAAGAAGTGGTACATTACATTATCCTTAAAGCACTGACATTTTCTTTATACTTTTTTTTTGACAGATGGAACTATTGCCATATGCTGGTTTTTTTTAACCGCTATATTGTAAAGGGCAGCAATATATGCTTACGAAAACCCAATTCAATCTGTTATGGCTTTAAATTCATGCAAATAGCCAATATATAGCTTTGTTTGTGTATAATGTAATGCATAATTTATTTGTGTAGTTTTATATATATTCTGTCTAGCGATCATAGTGAATACTAAAGAAATATTTGTAATATTTTTAGGCATAGTTTGGCTGTGTTACTACAACAATTAGAAAGGGTTCACATTGCGCAGGCATCCGCTCCTGCGCTGCGTTCCGCTCCGTGAATCAGAGCAGAGCGGAAGGATCGTGCAGGTCGGGAACGTCCATTCCGACGAGCAGAACGTAGCAATGTGAACTTTCCCATTGGAAAAGCATTACCTCTGCTGCTGCGTTCCGCTCATCGGACCAGAACGTAAGCTATTTAGGCTGCAATGTGAACCGAGCCTTATAGTCATAGCTTCCTATTACAGTTATGTGGGATAAAGTTCCATTAAAAGGAGAGGTGGCTGGATAGTGTAATGGTTCAAATCTCCTCTTTTCCTGTGCAGTAAACTAGCATCTATCCTGTAAAGAGTCCTTGGGCAAGACTCCCTTAACACTGCTACTGCTTACTGAGCACATTCTAGTGGCTGAAGCTCCAGCGCTTTGTGTACGCCTGGAGAAAAGCGAAATATACATTTTATTTGTCTTGTCTTCCTAAAACTTTCAAAACCTTATCATTTTACAAGTGAATTTATTGAATAACAGCACTTACAATGTTTTATTTTGGTATCTTCCCTTGGTGGTTATGTGATGTTTTCTGGGCTCCGGTTTTTACATAGCACTAGACACCATCCTACGTTTATTGCCGTACCTCCATTACTTACTGGAATAAAGGTAAATAGAAGTTTCTGCAGTCCAAGTTTACCCTGACAAGGTGTTATGGAGCGTGAAGAAAATAGCATTTGTCATGTGACCATCAGATAAAGTATATAAGTTTAAACCATTTATTTCCAGATAAAGGAATTAAAACTACCCTAATCAAATAGGTTGGATAAATGATCAATATTCTGATTTTGCTCATCTAACGGTTCTACCACCTATTACTTTTAAAAATTTTACTCATAAATTGGAAGGACCAGTAATGTCTCCACCTCTTAAAGCAATCAGTGCCCAAATATCACATGTGGGGACAAAACGTAGGGCATAGTGGCGTTAAGGTAGGATGACATTTAAATATAAAATCTTTGCTCTAAAGGCTCGAGCACACGTTTGACTAAAGTCAGCTGAGGCTGCTGATGATGATCATATCAGCCGATAATCAGGTGTGTGTACAGAGGCCTGTGATCCCCAACTTGCAAACTATCCACCCGGCGGATCAACTTGCCCCCATGACAGCCGATCCCATTGTGCCCACTGCGTGATGTCAAGTACGCATGGCTCCGTTGTCCCCATGCCCCAGTCCCTGCATAGCAACACAGCGCGTCATTGTCTACACAGCTGGCACACATCTGTGCGAGAACACTTCCAAACCAGCGCAGGAGACTTGGGCGCAGCCAGTGCCACCATAGCCCGTAATAGGAATTACGGCTATAGCGGCGCACAGTCAGTAACTTCAGGGAATAGTATATAACGCCGCCGGGAACTTGTGCAGGAGCAGGATAAGCCATACCGGTTGTATCCTGCGCCCAGTTCTCCCGGCGGCTATTCCTCTTGTACGCTCTGTACAGGCCAACAATGTTGCTCTAAGGGGTTTGTGAGCCGATCCCTGATGGGCAACATCCATCAAAGGTGTGTATACACATTTTAAACATTTAACGCTTTTAAAAAATATATATAGTGTAAACACTGTAAGACTGGTCTAATGTAATTAAAATACGTGTTTACACTTCACTGAAGATAATATTGCTGGCTTAGAGAGAACCAGAGATGAAGCACCCTCATGTATTTTATTACATTTATCAGTGAGAACATGACAGTAAACACCTATCATGCTTTTAGTTTTATTCTTCTCAGTCTAATCTATCTGTTATCAACTGTGATAAGAATCCACCGACTATTCAGTCGAGGTTTGACCTGGAATCATTATAGCTGAGTCACTCTTCTGTGGAGTCTTTTCAAGCCCAAGCCTGCCACCTCCTGGATCAGATTTCATACTCAGAGCTGTTCACATGAGAGGGGCTGCTGCTGCCGAGAAAGAAGCTCTGACACACACAAGTGTATCTGTGTGCAGTCTGTCATTATCTACTGTATGCAGTTTCATTTCTATGAGAGACACTTCCTACAGGCAGCCACACAGCATACCAGAATAATAAAGTTGAAAGCAGACAGATGAAAGCCTGCTGCAGCCCTGCTTGTCTATAGTCTATAGACAGCACACCAAGAACAGTTTATAACCTGGAAGCAGAAGAGATATGAGCCGGCGGCCATATTTGATTTTTCCTGGAGCAATAATGGATAAAAAACACTCAAAAGGCACTCCAGAGTGACGAAATTATCAGGTAGAGCATTTATTCTTTACAAGCTATCAACTGATATGTTTATTTTGTGTGAATTGTTCATCTCTGGTTCCCTTTAAGGTGCCCATACACTTACTCGATTTTATGCCGATAGACAGAAGATTCGATCACTGTGATCAAATCTGCTGTGAAATCGATACGCAAACGCTGACTGTTCGAGCGATTTCCGTCCGAAATCGATCAATCTCGTCGATAGCGGTGTTCGAATGTCCGACGACCGATGCTAGTGACAATACATTACCTGATCCGGCCGGCGCGAGTCCCTGCTGTCTGTTCTCCGTGCTGGGCTCCGGCTGGCTTCACTTACTTCCTTTCGGGGGGAAGTTTTAACAGTAGAGCGCCCTCTATTGTTTAAACTTCTGCTGACAGGAAGTAAAGTGAAGGTGGAGTCCAGAGCGGAGAAGTGACCACAGGGACTCGCGCCGGCCATGTATCAGGTAATGTATGCTGGGGGAGGCAGCAGCGGCAGCTCCACAGATTGTGAATCTATTTCATAGAGAAATCAATTCAAAATCTGTTTGCAGTGTAGGCAGCTAATAGATCCCTCTTTGATCAGATTCGATCACAGAGGGATCTATCTGCTGGTCGATCTGGTGGCAATCGACCAGTGTATGGCTGCCTTTAGGAACAAATTATCAGATAGACTTGCAATTAAGTGACTACTGAGCAAATATACAGCATACAGCGGAAACTTTCTGCTTTGTTTACACAGCTCAGTACACTAACATAATCTAGCAACATTATTAGTCGTTATTAAATTAGTATTATTAAATAGCAGCCAAATGAGGTAAAAATCTTGTGTTAAAGTGGACCTGATTTCTTGCACAGGACAGAAGGAAAACAGAAAAATGCACTCTGGATGTATTTAGAGTGTTTAGCCGTTTTAATAATTCCCCTCATTTGTGTCTAATCACAAGTTGTAATTTGATCTATCCCCTGTGTCACCTGACTGCCATGACAGATGAGCACAGGATGTTAACAACATGTCTGCTTCCATGATAGCAGAAAGAAGAAACAATGCATATTTGTATCCTCTGTAACAAATATTTTTTTTCTTTAAAGATTATGCTGTTGCTTATCTTTTAGAGCAGAGAGGTAGTTTTGAGATCAGGTTTGCTTTAACCCTTCCAATACCTTAGAATCTAGTCAAATGGTTTTAGCTATTCATTTTATGCAGTGTTAAAACACAGCTTAATTGTTTTAGACCATAGATGAAATTGGACTTTCATCCTATTTTAATGCACATAGCAGAACAATATTTAACTGTTTGTTACCTTACTAAAATTGTATAAAGGTATTTGGGGTAGAAAATTTGTATTCCCCTATGTTCACATGAAAGTACATATGACATAAAACTGGCCTCTGTTTTTTGCATCTCTGATGCATATATTGGAGTTGCAATTTTTAAACTTCTGTTCTGTGAATGTTTTGGTTCTTTTATCTTTATTCTGAATTCCCTAGTGAGTCACAGATTGAGATCCTAGCGTTTCCACCTTCAAGCACAAATCTAAATATACTATCTAATTGCTTTGTTAGCAGAGTGATTCAAAGTTAGCTTTTTAGGTGAAAAGATGCCTCTGCAGCTAAAATCCTGTTTTATATTTTGGCTGTGTGGCCTAAAATGGGAGTGCTGAACGATTTACTATTATCTGTAAAGGCTCGTACACGTAAAACTTTTCTGCCCAACTATTGGCCATTCTTAGTCTGTTGGACGTTGGGTATGTGAACGTATGACAAATGACTAGACTAGTGACTGATAACAGGCGGTTTTCCTGGTCCAACCAGTGGATCAACTCACACTTGGGCTGATATTGTGTAGTCCTTCATTCCGCTTGCATGCGCAGTATGCAAATGAGTTTGTCCAGTTGGTTGATTGGTGCATGGAAAATACAAGTCACGCATTTGTTTGGTTGCACAGTCAGTCATGTTGACTGGTTGGTCGTGCACGTTTGTTGAGAGTGTGTACAAGCCCTTTGAGGCAGCCTTTGTATGGTTCATCATTTATGTTGACAATGCTATGCAGACAAGCAAGGCAAAGATAGAAATCTCAGAAGATTGCAGCCTTCACCCATGGGAGTCTGTGGTGATACAGGAAATGGCTAGATGGTTTTGTTAGCTTGCAGTGATTAGCTGCTCAGTTTGATTTTGGATTGGAGTGATTGGAGGTAAGGAACTCATCTGTTTATGCTGAAAGTTGCGCTGAGAACCGGGCTGAGACCTCTACGCTTGTTCCCCGCTGATGACGTGCAGGCTGGGACACAGGCCGCACTTCCTGATAGGCGGAGGACGCGTTCTCATTACGCCCTTCGCAAAGGTACACAGTAGTCAGCTGACAGCGATGGGTCAGCTGACAGCACAGTGTCAGCTGATATTCACAGCTGATACTTAGTCGAGGTACTGTTGTCTGATTGGATGTGCGGAGTGTGGCTGGCCACTGATTGGATGAGAGTTGTATTTAAACATGCTGAGTGCTCCCAGTCATCACCTGTGATTGCATAGCTGTGGCTAGTTGCTGGGTGCGCACTTACTAATATTGTTTATCTGAAATCTGACCCTTGGCTTGTTTTCAACCATTCTTGTCTGCTGCCTGAACTGAACTCTGCTTGTTACCTGGATACTCTTACCTGCTGCCTGGACTGACCTTTGCTGGTTACCTGGACACTCTTGCTTACTGCTTGAACCATCCATTACCTGTCACTGGATCTGCTTACTGCCTATCACCATTGTGGGCCTCATCATCAAGGTACTATTTCAGTTTGACACTTGTGAACTCTTGAACTCTTTTGATACTTGTCTTAGTGGTGCTCTGGGGGGGTTATTCTCCACTCCAGTCTGTATGTCTTGCAGGTTAAGACCTGGGGGTATCTGTAGTCAGGAGACAAAGTGTCCTGTTCATGCTGGGGCTTGTCTATAGGTGAAGATCGTGGGTCGGGCTCAGTCACGGTTCTAGATTGGGGAATAGAGACTGATTGTGGACATAACCTGTCAAGCCTTACACTGGAGTTACTGAGCTGTATAGCTAATTGTTGTCGAAACCTGGCCCAAATTGTGAAATTGCCATGGATGTGAGGAAGTACAATTCCGTTAGCAGTGTGTGATCCTGTCCGTTTTAGAATCTTATAGTTGGTTGCAAGCGATGAATGCTTTTTAATGACATTAAATGAATGTATACATTTGTTTAAAGTGGACCTGAAGGAAAACAGAGAAATGCACCCTGTATGTATCTAGAGAGTTTAGCCTGTTTGTTTCCCCCTCATTTGTGTCTAATTACAGGTTGTAATTTGCTCTCTCCTGGTGTCACATGACTGCCACGGCAGAGATGGCAGATATGCTCATTTGAAAGCACTGGATGTTAATAATATGTCTGCTTCCATGAATCAGGAAGTAGAAACAGTGCAGATTTAATTTTAGGATTTGTATTAGCTGTAACAAAGAGTAGTAGTAGTTTAACTACATACCCCACCAGGTGCAGTATAATCACGCCCTGGGAAACTTCACCTGAAGTCCCAGGGCTGCGAAAGTTAGTCAATGGGAGCCGTTCTCGCCGGTTAGCGGGGACATTAATGAATGCGAACGCAGTTCCCATTCATAAATCTAACTCCCCGAATCAATGAATACTGGCATTTATTGTATTTTCTGGCTGTTACACTGCCACGCATTTCCTTACGTACGCGAATCGGAAATAAGGACTTGTGGCCAAATAGTAAAACTACATCACACTACATTTTATTTAATAAAAATACCTACACTTACTCCTAAAATTAACTATTTCCCTCCCACACTCCCCCATAGTACCCAAACAGTATGGCCTCGATGATGTAGAGCAGGACCCTATTTCATATACATGAGTTGTCCACCATTTTGAAATAATGGCAAAAGCTTTTTCACTCTATGCCACTTTACTCAGTCTGTGTGCATAGAGTTGTACATAGTTAACCCTGTACTATAGTGGCATGCATTGCACCACTTGATGGGTGAATGGTTTCCAAGGGTCTGCATCACGTTGCACTGCATTACAGAAATGCACCCCACCTAAGTTACACGAATGCACTGCTGCACAACACATACAGTAAGTGTGCCAATCAGACATTGATACCCTTGCATATTGCTCACTGTTTGGCGCTCCTGACATTTGCTAGGCAACACAACACTATGCTCAAAAGCTACACCTGTTACGCAACTTTAGGATGATTTTGTGCCGATGCTGCTCTTTACTTTATTAGGCAGGTTATTACAATCTACGGTCCAGAATTTGAGGTGGAGATAGCAACCAATTGAGATGAACTTGTTTCCTTAAATCTCTGTATTTGTTTTCTAAATCCCTCACACAGGGTTTTTTTTTTTTTAGATACCACGATTTCGATCACGAAAATATTGAAAACTAAAAGGCGTAGGGCGACGGTGTATGTGTCGTTGGAACGAGGAGAAAGAGAGCTTCAAAATGGTATGCATCTTTCCATAGTTGCTTGTATTACACATGACGACTTTTCCCCAAAGTCGGCAGCTGAATGGAGCTGCCGACTTTGGGGAAAAGTCGTCCTGTGTAATACAAGTAACTATGGAAAGATGCATACCATTTTGAAGCTCTTTCTCCTCTTTCCAACGACACATAAACCGCCGCCCTACGCCTTTTGCCTGATTTTGATCGTGAAAATAGTGAAAACAAAAAGGAGTAGGGCCGCGGTTTATATATTGTTGGAAAGAGGAGAAAGAGAGCTTGAAAATGGTATGCATCTTTCCATAGTTACTGCACTGCTCGGAGTCCCTTTAAATTGGTAGACAGAACACAATTTTTGTTACTGCTACACTGATTGGATTACCATCATGAAACATTTTACCCGTCTGATGCCGTTGGCTCTTTAGAGTTGCCATTTTTTGCAGATGATGGCCTTAGACATTCTTTCCGTTTTTAGCTTTCAAAATGCAGTAGTCCATTTATTTCACAAACCATCAGAATCTTGCAAAAATGATACCCTGACCTCCTTTCATGGATATTTAAAGTTTTGAAGGACATACTGTATGCCCTGTGGCTACAGAACAAAAGCCTGTTACAGTGAGAGCAGCTTGATCACCCTCCAATGCTGGAATATGATCCACAAAGGAAATATGAGGAAACAATCAACTCAGAAACGGTAATTGCTGGAAAAAAAAAATCATGACTTTGCAGGTCCTTTTATTGGTAGACATTTGAAGAGGAAAGATTGCTGAAGTTCAACAGAAATTGAGATTTTAGACTTTACTGCTTACTTTTCTGATGTATCCACTGACCTGTGTGTTAAAGGACAACTATCGCAATTTTTTTTTAAAAATTTAAACCGTATTAGTAATGCATACTTGCATTGCAAGAAGTGACAGGTTTTGGACTCGTCCATCTCCTCATGGGGTTTCTTTTCAAAAGCAATCCTTGGATAGGCGCTCCGAGCTACTATGCGTTTTACCTGAGACACTATCGGGGAATATCGGGGAATACCTTTGAAACGCCAAAATATTATGCAAGTTGGTTGGGAAGACAAAAAGTCTGTCTTCCCTACTTATTTGCTCACTATTTTGGCAGAAATAGCTGAGAATCCCTATTTAGACAATGGACTAGTCCGAAACCTGTCAGATCTTTGACATTTTTACTGCCTACAATAATCTGCAGGTACACAGGAGAAAAATAATGTATAGTGCATTTTAATCTGATAGAAAAGTATTGCTTTAAGTATACACGTGTGTTTGAATTTTAATTTTTTTTTTGGTAATAGTGGTCCTCTAACTTATTAGCCATTATTAAATTAATTTGCTTATAAAAAATGCCGTATATAAAAGTAATTATCATGTTTATAAAATAAAGTGTCTTACAGCATAAATTTCCTCAAACTTACGAATGGAGTTTTTTTTATTCCATCTTAATACGCCTAAAAAGAATTCCTTAGATTTTGGTTGATGAAACTAGTTAGCCAAATTGCTACATCATAAAGCAGTGTAAAAGTTAAGCGCTTATGTAAAAGAATTGAAAGGAAGCTGTCTCTCATAATGAGAAACCACTTTCTGTGCAGCTGCAGTCTATTCACTTTTGATGAGTAATTTTCTGTTTGTTTGAAGATCTTACAGTAGCGCAATTTCAAGTTTAATGCATTGCAGCTTTTGAAGGACTGCAGTGAGTGGGAAAAGGTTTGTCTTGCGTAATATGCTTTGTTAGTTGTCGCGTTTGAACTGCTGGTAAAATGGAGGAACAGAGCTATTCAGAGTTAAATGGTATGCAAAAATTCAATTTATAAGCATATTTTGACAGGTTTGACTAAAATAACTCTGCCTAATTTTTTTTTTTTTTTTTTTTTTTTTAACTTTTTATACGTTTTCACTTTTTCTTGAGAATGCTTCTGGTCTATTAACACTAATCTCAACAAACATCTGATCTGCATGTTTTATCAGGGTCGATGGCTAAAAATATTAGTTGCCAGAGCGCATGCGCGCAGCGAACTGAGATGGCCGCCTAATCTCAGCGCTGCGTGACTCCGGGAAGATCTTCGCTTGTCACTGCCGCATCCCCTACGCTGACTCCCCGCCATCGATAACAGCACAAAGGAGAAGGCTTCCTGCACACCTAGAGCTATGGCGCAGAGCACCAGAACCAAAACTGGGCCCAAAGGACAGCAGAATAAGGTCGCGGGAGAGGGTCCCAAGATGGCGCCCGCTTCCTCCCCGGAGCATGACGCCGATGCTAACTCTGGAGATGGGGCAGACTGCAACTCGCAGACTCTATTCCCAGATAACCCATCCTCACCTGCTGAGCAGATCACCCTAGTGGAGCTGAGATCCATCATCCGTAAAGAGGTGACGGGCGCTACAAAGCAACTCGGATGCAAATTATTAAAAGAGATCAGGCTACTAGGCCAGAGAGTCGCCTCCACGGAGAACCGGCTAGATAAGGTTACAACTGTGCTGGAAGGGCACGAAGATGAAATCCGTACTCTGCGGTCTGAGGTACGTGGCTGGCAAGATAAATGGCAGTAATTGGGAGAATAGATCACGCAGAGAAAACATCAGGATCCGGGGTATTCCGGAATCCGTACAAGATCTACAGGGGTTTGTTACTGCACTCTTCCAGGAGCTTCTCCCTAATATCCCCATAGAACAGCTGGAAATGGATCGGGTTCATAGAGCACTTTCGCGCCCTACCCCTAACAGCCCACCAAGGGACATCATATTGAAATTGCACCATTATCTCACCAAGGAGAAGCTTATGCAGGCTGCCAGAGGTAAGCCCGAACTGTCCTTCCAAAGCTACCCTTATCAACTATACGCAGACCTCGCACTAACTACCCTGATAAAACGAAGGGAAATGCGCCCATTCCTGAAAATTCTCAAAAATAAGGACGTTCGTTACCACTGGGGCTTTCCCTTCCAGCTTGTTTTTACATGGCAAGATACACAGCATGTAGCTCGCAGCCTGGAGGAGATCCGCGACTGTTTCCGCTCACTTGGTCTCCCCCTCCCGCCACCAGAAGCTAAAGAAAAGGGCGCAACTCCCCCAGAACTTACCACGGGCCAGAGCCCAGCCAAATCAGCCTCACCTAAAGAACAACGCACCCGTGCGAATCGTGCACAAATTTTACAGCAGCTCTCTCAGGAGGTATTCCAGAAGGTGTCCTGAGCTTAAACTTTGAAACCCCGGAGGAATTTGTTAATTCACAACATTCGCCTAAAGGAATCCACTATCTTTCCGGATATTATTAAATAGGCGAGCTGGTGCCCCCTGAGGCATCCCACAATTGTTTTGCCCTCTGGCCTCTCAGCAAACATTTTATACCCTGCTGTTTTGTCCTATCAGGATATTTCACTTTTATGCCCTAGTTGCGAACGGTGGCCACAATGCATTACAACGCCTGTGCAATCTGTTCGCAGGACCCGCACAGTGATACTAGTTTCAAGGCATCGTTCCCTGCTATTGAAACTATATGATAGCTGCCCTGAGCCCCTGCAATGATATGCAGCGCCACTCCTCGTTTGAGTGCTGTGTACGCCAGTTGCGGAAACAGAAGAGACGCCTTGCATGGCTTTTGTCCCTGTTTGGCACTACTGCTGTGTGGTTGGTGTGGTTTGGTAATCACAATCTAACTTAAAATTGTTTGGCTTATTTTTGACTCACTATATGCTTTTCAGCTGTTGTTGCCTGCACCGTTATATGGTTCTGTTTGAGATGCAACCGCTACATGGAATTCTTTGAACGCCTCCCCTTTTGTCCTTGCTTCTTCCCTTCCCCCCCCCCCCCTCCTTCCTCTCCTTCCCTATACCCCTTACCCCAATCAGGTGGTTTAAGTGTTAGGATTTCTTAATGACAATCATTATGTTTAACAGTAAAATATGTGTATCCCTGGGGCAACTTTTGATATCCTGACGGTGCAGTATTGGCATGGCCTTGAGGAGGTGATGGTACTGCTCAACTTTGGGCTAGTGTCGTCGCTACATTGGGGTCATATAGGAGCACTAGTATCCGTGCTGATTTTATCTTATGAGAGGCCCTCTGTATGCAACCAGCTTGATGCAATTTGGCAATTTTGATCTATACTACATATTGTTAGCACTACTTCACACAAGGGCAGTACAGCAGCCCAGCTAAACTACCTAAGTCATCCAGTTCTTCTTCCCCCCCCTCCCCCAGCCATCACATAAGCAGATGTGGCAGTGCCCACAAATTTTCAAGTAGTAATTAGCCTTCCCCCTTCACCATGCGCTCCACCTTGCACCCAATGGGCACCATATACTTGTTGCCCCGTGGGAGCAAACCGATGCTTTTATGCATCCATACTTGCATACAGAGGACTCCCTCTTCTAAGGTTGTCCCCGTCTTTCTCTTTCTTTGTCTTTACCCTCTTCTTCCTTCTTCTCCTTACTCGGTCACAACTGGCTTGCTCGGCGATAACTCCACTAGGGGTAATGTGGATGGTAGCCTGAAATCACTCTGTAGCTCTCCACCTATTGTTGGGTCATGGCAGTAAATATAGTCTCCTTGAATGTACAAGGGTTTAACTCCCCGAATAAGCGATCCAAGGCCTTCTCCCTTTTCCGTTCTAAGCACGCAGATATTATCTGTCTCCAGGAGACGCATTTCCAGGTATCATATGCCCCTAAATATCTGCATAATACATTCCCGCAATTTTATACAGCTAACGCTGTTACTAAACAGAGGGGAATCCTCAGCGCATTCAGACGCTCTGTCAATTTTGTGTGCCATAAAGAAATAAGACGCTAGTGGAAGGTACCTCGTACTCCTAGGTACAATCCAGGACAATGAGGTTACCATCGCATCCTACTACGCCCCCAATACAAACCAACTTCCCTTCTTAAAGAATTTTATGGAGATACTGTCTAACCATGCTAAAGGTACTGTTATTATAGCAGGCGACTCTAACCTGTGTCTCCGCCCACACCTAGATAAAGATAACCCAGCCCATGCTTCACCCTCCATGGCAGATGTGCGTAACGCCAAACAGTTCGAATCCCTGCTACGGTCGGCTTATCTTGCTGATTGTTGGAGAGAAAAACACCCCAGCAGGAAGGAATACACCTTCTACTCCCACGCACATAACTCACAGTCCCGCATCGACCACTGCTTCATTGGTTTATCTCTGCTCCCCTCCCTGTTGGCAGCCAGGATTATTCCTGTTCCATGGTCTGACCATAATGCAGTCTTTATTACTCTCTCCTCAATCATCTCCAGGCAGCCAGAGTTTAGATGGAAACTCAATCAATCACTTTTGTCTGACCCTACAGTTGTTACGACTCTAGAGAGTCACTTAAAGGAATACTTCTCTCTCAATTCTGGCACAATGGAGGTATCAGACTATACTGTCTGGGAGGCGCACAAAGCAGTTATGCGTGGTCACCTCATAGGTATAGCATCAAGCAAAAAGAAGAAAAAGAGACAGGAGCAGCTGGCCCTGGAACAGGCATACGCCGAGGCAGTAGATCAACACAATAAAGATCCCTCTCCTAAAAATAAACAGGCCCGCTTTAGGACAGAGGAAGCCCTTAACCTCTTCCTTTCCAGCGCAGCCGAAAAACAAATAAGGTGGAGTAAACATAAATTTTATGTTAACTGCAATAAACCCACTACTATGCGTGCTCGTAGACTACGTCACCTAGATCCCCAGTTTAAGGCTCTCAAACTACACACAGGTAATAATAACTATACCTGTAATCCTGTTAAGATCACCGAAATCTTTCAGAAAGGGCTTGCGAAGGTTTATAAGCAACCATCTGCAGATAACAGAACCCTGCTAGACAACATATTAGACTCCCTCCCTCTCCCCCCTGTCGCTGAACCTGTCCGCCAAAAGTTAGACCGTGTTATCTCGGAAGAGGAGGTCCTCTTTTCCATCAAATCCCTTAAAGTCAATAAGGCTCCCGGCCCCGACGGGTTTGCAGCCTTATATTTTAAGAAATTTGCTACAACATTGGCACCCCCCTTGGTAAAAGCCTTCAACAGCATTCTGAAGGGAAGCGGGCCTGGACCTGATTCTCTACTAGCTGGCATAAGCATGATTCCTAAGCCTGGCACTGACCCAACCGTCTGGTCCAATTACAGGCCGATCTCCTTGCTTAATGTCGACCTAAAACTATTGGCCAAAATACTGGCGACTAGGCTGAACGAAGAGATCAATAACCTGGTTGGGCTGGACCAGGTTGGGTTTATGCCGGGCCGTCATGCGGGAGATAGTATAAGAAGGGTCCTACATTTGATCTCTTCTGCGTCCCACGCAGATACCCCAATTAAGCTGTTATCGCTCGATATACAGAAGGCATTTGACACGGTATCATGGGGCTACCTATTTGCCTTGCTTCAGACTTGGGGATTTGGGCCTAATGTCCTATCCTGGATTAGAGCCCTATACCACTCCCCTATGGCATTTGTTCAGTATAATGGCTACAGGTCTTCTGTGTTTCCCATACAGAGGGGCACCCGCCAGGGGTGTCCCCTCTCACCCTTGCTATTCGCCTTGGCCATGGAACCCCTGGCAATCATGATCAACCGCCACAGGGGGGGTGGGTGGGATATCCCTGGCTGGGCAACATCACAAACTCTGCTTATACGCGGACGACGTGATCCTTACTCTCACAGACCCCTCAGTTTCATTAGCTAACCCAGTGGTCCTCAAACTAAGGCCCGCGGGCCGAATGCGGCCCCCTAAGGCTTTTTTACTGGCCCCCCACACAAAATGTATTACTTATAGATGCAGTCAGCTACATCTTTAAATATTGGTGGTCCGCATATAGAATAGCAGTGCTGGCAGCACCCATCCACATGGAAGTCATAAAGCAGTAATTCGCTGGTTTCCAATTACATTCCACATCAGGTGACACTGCTGTCCAATTGGACTTCAAGTTGTCACCTGGGTATGCTTCACTGTCTGGCCCCCAAAGACATAATTTTTGTATACTCCGGCCCCCCAGCAGTCTGAAGGATGTTGACCCGGCCCTCGACCCAAAACGTTTGGGGACCCCTGAGCTAACCTATCTGATATACTGCTTGACTTTGAGGATATCTCCGGGTTAAAAATCAATAGCTCCAAGTCTAAAGCTCTCAATGTCTCCCTCCCCCCAGAAGTTGTATCTAACCTGCAATCCTCCTACGAATTTGCCTGGGAAACACGGAAGCTAAAATACCTGGGCGTTAATCTCACTGGTAGCTATAGAGATATGTTCAGTGCCAACTACCCCAGGTTACTCCAGGAAATCACACAGCTTCGTGAATGTTGGAAACGCTATGCTATTTCCTGGATTGGCCGCATTGCCGCCATCAAAATGGTGATCCTACCCAAACTACTATATGTGTTCAGAGTACTCCCAGTGCAGGTCCCTCCCTCCTTCCTCAAGAAAATCCAAACACACCTATTCGCTTTCATATGGAAGGGCTCAGGCCCTAGAATAGCGAGGACGACACTCTATAGGCTGCGCACTGATGGAGGTCTAGGGGTCCCAAACATTGCTATATATTACATGGCCGCCCAGGTAGCCCAGTTGACGGCCTGGTTCGTCACATCTCAACCCCCCCTCTGGTGCAGCATTGAGAGTGCAATTTGCCACCCTGTTGCACTCCGCAATCTCCTTTGGCTGGAAAGGCAACATAGTAATAAAATAAAGAACCCAATTGTCTCGCACTCCCTAAAAATTTGGAACCAAATTAAAGAAAAGGGCAGCCTTATATCTCCTCACTTACCTCTCCTCTCCTTTCTAGGCCACCCTTCCTTTCCCCCAGGATTACAAAATCAAACAGCCTTCAGATGGTGGCAACAGAACAACCTCGTTACAATTTATAGCCTAGTCACTGACAGCTCGGTCAAAACATTTGCCTCACTGAAGGAGCATAGGCAGATACCTGATACTGAACGCTTTCGATACCTTCAAATCTCTCATTTTATAAATAGTATCCTCAACCGCAGGACATCTTTACTGACTAGATCTTGCTTTGAACATGTATGTTCCTCTGATCCTATGTCCCCAGGCCTAATCTCGATGATTTACAGATGTGTGGTCTCCCCACCCCCCTTGCCAAAACCACAATATATACTAAAATGGGAACGGGAATTGGACACGACCATTGAGGTTGAGGACCTGAACGACATCTGGAAGCTTACCCCCAAGTGCTCTATTAGTGCATCCTTGGTGGAAACGCAATACAAGGTCCTTCTCAGATGGTATCTGACGCCAGACCATTTAGCCAAATTTAAGCCAGGTGTCTCAGGCCTCTGCTTCCGGGGTTGTGGCCAACCGGGAACATACTTACACACCTGGTGGCAATGCCCTAAAGTACGCAAATTTTGGATCAGGGTCTACCAGGTAATATACACTATATTCAAAACGCAGGTACCCAAATCGCCACAAATAGCCCTTCTCGGTATGAAACCCCAGGAGCTCACCATCCCCCAATATAAGCTACTACAACATATCCTATTAGCAGCTAAAAGGGTAATAGCCCGCTCCTGGAGAACCCCCTTATTATCATTTGACATTTTTAAGTCCAATTTAAGCTCCGCCTTGTGCTTTGACAGGATGAAGGCTATACTGGATGACTCCCTGCCTAAATTTGAAAAAGTCTGGAAGCCCTATTTCATAAATTATTCCCACTGGATCCCACAAAACGTCACCGAAGTCTAACCAGAGGCCGATATCATGCGCCCTCCCCAATATCTTAGACCCCCAGGCGAATTCTTCCTTTTCATGCCCAATAGCAGGCTGGCTGTGACCTTCTTTTCTTCTTCTTCCACTCTTCCTATTAGTCTTCTCTCTCTCTTCAGATCTCTATCTTCTTACTCTTTCTCAGTCTTTCTTCTCAACACCCTCTTCCTGCGCCTTTCATCTCCCTCTTCTTTTTTGTTTCTTATTCCCTTCCCTCCCCCCCCCCCAACCCTTTCCCGCCCTCAGGCCTCAGTAGCCCTGAGAGCTGGCCCGCAACTTCTGCAGCCGGGCCTTTGCAAATGTGTTATAGCTATAGGCTTGGGTTATGAAGGCTGTTGGTATTTGATGCCTCGCGGCTGCCAACAGCCGAAAGTTTCCATGTGGACTGAACCCGCTTAGGCGGTTATCGCCGTGCCTGATACACCCCCTTTTTCTTTTCTCCCACCCCCTGGAGATATATCTAGCTGAACTACGTATATTTAAGGCTGTCATGTGTACCTTATACTTTGTATTGCATATTTCCTGTTCATTGTTTTGATAATGTTGAAAACAATAAAAACTTTTTGAAAGTTAAAAATATTAGTTGCCAGGAAACTTGCGTTGTGTAAAAGGAAATATGTCAGCCTCCGTATCCTTGTCACTTCTGTGTCTTTTAAAGATTTATTAAAAATAAAGAGCCTGCTTCTATTAGAGTGCTAAAAAAAAAAAAACATACTCTGCAGGAAACATCCTGAAGGGTTTGCTAATATAAATCTGCCAGCATTCATCTTGCTAAGGAAGCACACACCTTTTTGTGTTATCTCAAGAGCCCAGCCAGAGTTCATCTCAGCAAAAGTGGTAAACTCCAGGTTGCCCAGGTATAGGGGAGAAGTTGCTTCCAATCAGAGTTCCTTTCTCGTTCTTGTTTGCATTGCGGTAGTATTCCCTCCTGTATGTTAGGTCCTATTCTGATATCATCTTTGTTGGTTGAATCTGTCATACAACAGTATCAGGGCTCTTTTCCACTGTTGCGGTGCGGAATCGCCTGGATTCCACAGCGGACGAAATCGCATGCGGATGCGTTTCCGCATGCAGATTTCCCCGCGATTTCGCATGGCAAGGAGCCAGGCGAATTTAACCATGTCACTGCCTGTGTAAAGCTCCATAGCATTACATGCGAAATCGCACGCGAAATCGCGGGGAAATCCGCATGACAAAGCCGCATGCGATTTCCCTATTAAAGCGGAATATAACCCTGCATTTCAACTTTGCTCTAAAACATTATTTACAGCATATTATATGCAAAAAGCATTTTTTTTTAGTAGACCAGCATTGGAAGGGTTAAACACAGAGGTTTTAAGTTCCGTGCAGACGTTCAAATAGTTACATTCTATTTAGTTAGATGTATCTATTGATAAACAGTTACACACTCTTTGGCTGTCCTCCAAGCTCCTTCTCAGTGAGAGAGATGAGTCACAATAAACACTTAGATACTTATTTGTAAACAAAAAGTATCTAACTGAAGTTCGGATGCGTCTGCAAAAATCTCCAGGGACTTTAAAGCCCTGTGTAACCCTTCCAATGCTGGTCTAGTAAAAAAAAAAATGCTGGTTGCATATAATATACTGTAAATAATGTTTTAGAGCAAAGTTGAAATGCAGGGTTATATTCCGCTTTAAAAGCATTGCGGGCGATTCGCCCGCATTCCTGCCGCACGCGAAATCTGACGTCTCTGCCGTGCAGATTTCCCCCACACGCCAAAACGCACCCGCATGACGCACAAGTGGAAACAATCCCTTCCACTTGTATTGCCTATGCGAATCCGCATGCAGTGCCTGCATGCGGATTCGCTATAGTGGAAACGAGCCCTCAGTGTTTGTCCTTTTCGCCACATCATCAGCACAACTCCAGGCAGATGATGATGATGATGATGATGATGATGATGATGATGATAATTGATTTATAAAGCCCCAACATATTCTGTGGTGCTGTACAAAGTTGGAAAATAACAAGTGGTACATATTGATACCGACCAATAATATACAGCACAAATGGACACTGGTACAAAATACAGAACTGGTGGTTACAATGACAGATGTAACATGATCTGAATAAAATGTATAACAGAGTGCAAGCTATTAAATCAATAACATTCCAAGACAAATGGGTGAGAGAGCAAATCGGCTTTCACAAAGGTCCATGAGACTGCAAGGCTGGAAAAGACCTGCAGCCAATGGCCAGAATCTAAATAATTTAGGATATGACCAGAAAACAGGAAGTATATCACCTAGCCATCCACTCCCTCTAAATCGGGGATGTCAAACTGGTCCTTCGAGGGCCAACATCTTCACACATTTTTTAACACAGCTCAAATGAATTGATGGGTCTGATCGGGAAAGGTGTGGTCCATCATGTAGATGGACCACACCTTTCTCAGTCAATCCTAAACACTGGCATGGATCTGATCCCTCCAGGCCTGGAGTTCGACACGTGCTTTAAATCAAACCCAAGAAATATATTTTATGTAAATTTAGGTAATCTTGATAGGACGCAATACTGCATACCTATAAAATTAGCGCCCCATAAATAAATAGAATATCTGTAAAATTACTGACATTCTACAACTTAATTTCTATAGTTATAAACTGGTAATCTTTACTGATACTTTACCATGACCTAACCCTATCCTCACACTTCCACTACATATTTCTAACCCTAAGACCCCTCTCCCCTGTGCTGTCTAACATTAACTCCCCTGCCCCAGTTGCCTAACCTTAACACCCCCCCCCCCCCACCATGCCTAAGCTTAACCCTTAAATAGCTGGGCACCCGTTATTTATTGGGTGCCATAATTACTGTGCATTGGCATTAATCGCAGCACTGTTTCTGCACATTTTACACCTGATCCGTCCAGTACCACCGCATCAATACATTATAAGCAGTTTCATCAGTATGCAATTTAATAGAAATTTTAGAAACTATCTCCCAGACCTCCTGCCATTCCTCATCAGTTTTACAACCAGTGAGATCATTCTCCCACTTAAAATCTTGTGAAACTTCTTTGTTTGCAAATACTGCAACTAAAGCTAAGCAGACTAACCTGTGCAGCAAATATTTTGGGAAGGTCATGGGATTTGGCTATTCCTAATTTGAAACACAACACAAACTTTGACCATTAATTTTTTTTAACCCTGTTGGGTAATTAAGTATTGAGGGGGAGGGGTAAAAAGGTCACCAACCTGGTAACAATTAACTATAAAAAAAAAAGAACCGGCATTGCCCCAGCATAATTCTAATAATATATATATTATTACTATGCAGGGGTCGTGTTAGCTTCTTTGTTTTTATTGGTCATTCTTAATGTCATGTATATTCAAGAACTTTCCACGTTCTCTTTGTTAATGTGTTAATGCACGGACACACATCCTAATACATATTTTTATGTAATTTGGAGTATTGCATACTTAGAAGTTAATAACATCATTGCTGAACCTTTTGTAACAGTCCTTGCCTTCTCCACTGTGCCCATGATTTGGATCAGTGCATTGGGCTGCTTGTAGTAAACCTTCTAATGTGTGGACCTGACCTGTAGTGGATTGCATTTATTCTCTGCCAATGTAGATTTTTTTTTTTTACTTATTTTTTTTATTTAGGGCTCTTTCGCACCAAGACGTTGCGTTAGATGCGACGTTAAGGTCGCATAACGTACCCCTAACACAACGCATGTTAGCTTTGAAGTTGGACGTTATATAGAGCCGCGTTATGCGTCTCTTCATGCGTACGTGATGCGTACTTTTTGACGCATACTATCAAACGAAAACAGCTCATGCGCCAAATTTAAAGAAAAAAAAAAAGTACTGAGCATGTGCAAACATCCGAACGCAGCCACATAAAAGTATAAAGCACAGCACGCTGCACTTTCATTTACCGTGCTGCGTTATACTCCAACGCAACGTGGGCACTGTGAACAGCCCATTCATTTATCATTGCTGTCAGTTGGGCTGCGTTACAGGCTGTTGTAACATGCGCCTGTAACTTCCTAATGTGAAAGCAGCCTTAAAGGAGAAAACCGTATTAATATACATATATTAACAGAATCCTCAGTTACATCTGTCATTGTATTGTAATTGGTTTTTAATCATTCATTTTCCCCCCGTTGTCTGTACCATAATTTGTTTTTCAACCTCTTTAAAGGACAACTGAATCAAGAGGGATATGGAGGCTGCCATATTTATTTCATTTTAAGCCTGGCTGACCTATAGATCTTCTGCCTCTTAAGGTAGCCATACACTGGTCGATTTGCCATCAGATTCGACCAACAGACAGATCCCTATCTGATCGAATCTGATCAGAGAGGGATCGTATGGCTACCATTACTGCAAACAGATTGTGAACCGATTTCAGCCTGAAACCGTTCACAATCTGTGGTGGTGCTGCCGCCGCTTCCCCCTATCCCGCATACATTACCTGCTCCGCCGGCGCGACTCCCGGGTCTGCGCTCTTCTTCTCCGCTCTGGTCTGCTCTGGTCTCCGACATGCTTCCCTTCTTCCTGTCTGGGGGAAGTTTAAACAGTAGAGCGCCCTCTACTGTTTAAACTTCCTGCCGGGACAGGAAGAAGGGAAGCATGCCAGAGACCAGACCAGACCAGAGCGGAGAAGAAGAGCGGAGACCCAGGAGTCGCGCCGGCGGAGCAGGTAATGTATTGCAGCTCTATTGCGTCGGTCGTCTGGCACTCGAACGCCGCTAGCGATGCTCTCTTTACTCACGGGCGATCGACGGTTATTTTCCGCACTGCGCGATCGACGGGATCGGACGGGATGGATCGAAATTCGGCGTGTAGCGCGAACGATTGGCAGCAGATTCGATCCCAGTGATCGAATCTGCTGTCGAAACGGCGGCAAATCGGGCCAATGTATGGCCAGCTTTATACTTTTAGCCATAGACCCTGAACAAGCATATGCAGATCAGGTGTTTCTGACAATATTGTCAGATCAGATAAGATTAGATGCATGCTTGTTGCTGGTGTTATTACGACACTACTGCAGCCAAATAGATAAGCAAGGGCTGCCAGGCAACTGGTATTGTTTGAACACAATAGAGGCAAAACGCCAGCACTATACAGTTTAATTTGTAGAAGCGAACAGCATACAATCGAGCATAAATGCAAAAAGCAGTGTTTAAAAAAAGTCCAAGCAAGTGCTGGTGAATTTCTTTACCTGCAAGATCTAGTGTGCTGTTGAGCTGGGACCAAATGGAGGTGCAGTGAGCGCCTGCGGTGCATGGCCTAACAAACGTTTCGCGGAGGGGTTCCTAGCTTCTTCCGAGGCTTGTCCGCTGCAACTAGTATTGTTTAGAAGGAAATAAATATGGCAGTTTCCATAGTCTTCTCACTTTAGTTGTCCATTAAAACATATTGTTCCACTGTATGTGTCATGGCTGGAGTTTGGACTATTATTTGGCTTGTCTTGTGATTCAAGTAAGTGGTTTCTTCCAGAAGAACATGCCTTCTCTGTTGTCTGACTCCCAGAGCTTTGCATGCAATCTCTTATTTCTCTGTGAGCCTAAGTTAACTTTAATTTTCACATGGGTAATGGTTTCTTTTTTTACAAATGTATTTCTGCACTTCTTTTTTTTTTTTTTTTTTTTTTATTGTTAAAGCGGAATATAACTCTGCATTTCAACTTTGCTCTAAAACATTATTTACAGCATATTATATGCAACAAGCATTTTTTTTTTTTACTAGACCAGCATTGGAAAGGTTACACAGAGTTTTAAAGTTCCTGGAGATTTCTGCAGACGCATCCGAAGCTGAAATACATTTTGTTTACATAAATGTATCTAAGTGTTGAATGTGACTCACTCTTTCTGACTGAGCTGGAGGACAGCCAAAGTGTGTAACATTCAACACTTAAATACATTTATGTAAACAAAATGTATCTATTTCAGCTTCGGATGCGTCTGCAGAAATCTCCAGGAACTTTAAAGCCCTGTGTATCCCTTCCAATGCTGGTCTAGTAAAAAAAAAATGCTGGTTGCATATAATATACTGTAAATAATGTTTTAGAGCAAAGTTGAAATGCAGGGTTATATTCCGCTTTAAGGAAAGTTCCATCCAACTTCAGTAACTGTGGGTACAATTAGCAATAAGTTTGAATGCAAGCTGGAATTATCCACATCTCCTTGACCATCACTGTGGTTACGCAATGTCACCCCCTAATGCATGGGTAGCATGGTGCGATAAACATGGGGAAACTGTAAAATACTCATAGCACATCTAAAGTGAGAGGGAAATGGAGGATGCCATGTACATATCCTTTTAAACAATGCATATTACCTGGCTGTCCCTGCTGATCATATATGTCTTTTAGGCTCTGAGCCGCAGAACCTGCCACATGCTTGTTTCAGGTGTGTGATTTGGACACCAGACACTACTGATGCATGAAAGATCAACCGGATGCCAGGCAGCTGGTATTGTTTAAAAGGAAATAAATGTGGCAGCCATCATATCCCTCTCTCTTCAGGTGTCTTTTAAAACAGACAAAAGTGTAAATTGTCCCCACTACCAGATGTATCTCAGAGATTCTTGTCCCAGTTAATGTGAAGTGGTTATATTTCTGATACTGCTGCACTGACATGCGGATCAGTGTTGCCAATCAAGTCTACAGAAAAAACTATTCACTACAAGCATGACAGATTTATGTCCTTCAATTCACAGAATCAGTGTGATTATGTGATCACCTGGGTGAGGATTAAAATCAATTACCCCTTTTCACACTCCCATGCAAATACCCACTGCGGATCAGCCATCCAGGCACCACTACTACCCCTACAGCTAAGTTGAAATTAGTAGCTTTTCGGATTTCATCATGTTAAACTAAAATCATCTGTGCGGGCTGGGCGGGGGGTTTAATCTTACCTATCATGACGTTTTCTTCGTCCGTCCCTCAGCACCTCCCACGATGCGGTCCAATCCGGCGTCACATGACTATACACTTCCTCCTTCAACCCGGAAGGAGGAAGTGTTTCTAGTCTGACGCCGGATTGGAGAGCATCGTGGGAGGCGCCGAGGGACGGACGAAGACGACGTCATGATAGGTAAGATTAAACCCCCTGCCCAGCCCGCACAGGTGATTTTAGTTTAACCTGATGAAATCCGAATAGCTACTATCTGGATCGGATTTGAGTAACACTGTCTGTGATATTTGTTATTAACTTGGCAGACACACACACACACACACACACACACACACACACACACACACACACACACACACGTGTGTAAGAATGCTCTTGTTGTTTGTTTTTTGCTTGATGTAAATAAATGATTATCTAATACAAAAAGAAAAAAAATTCTTGTACGTTGGGTGAACTATGTAAGAAAATATCACACCACCCACTGAAAGCTAAAAAATGGTCTGTGCTAAGAGGTGGTGAGAGGCTGCCACTAGTAAAATGATTCACAAACCATTTCCAAACTGACATTATTATGTTCCTAACGGAAAGAATATGCTCATGTTTTGTACTTTTTTTCGGTACTATAAATGGGTAAAAATGTCAGAAAAGGCATTGTAATGATGTGCTGCTAGATTCCTTTTTTTTTTCTTTTACATACTCTAGAAACATTCTGCCTACTTCAAAGCTGTGCAAAAACTATTGGGATTAAAAGGAACTGAGCAGTTACCTTCCAGTCTTTGTACACACACTATGGAATAAAATATAGAATTTTACAAATAAAATACTTGCTTCTCTCGCTATTGTGATCAAACACTGGGAGAGAAAAAGAGATTGCCCAGCAGTTTTTCTCTCACCAAAAACTCTGTAATAGAAAAAAAAAAAGCAAATCTGTATTATTAAACCTCATTTAAGTTTATTTTAAAACTGTGAACATTGATCTGTCCAATTTTCATCCTTCAGTTAATACACTTCACTGTTGGAAGTTTTCTGAAAAAGTTTTCTCACTGAAATACAATTAGGACTTCAATAATGTCCCTAAAACATCATCATTTAGGGCTCTTTCACAGTGGGATGTTGCGTTTGATGCGACGTTAAGGTCGCACAACGTGCCCCTAACGCAATGCATGTTAGTTTTGAAGTTGGACGTTATATTGAACTGCGTTATGCGTCTTTTGATGCGCCGTTTTCGTTGCATACTGATAGAACGAAAACGGCGCATGCGTCTCATTTAAAAAAATAAATTTGCTGAGCATGTGCAAACAGTCCAACATAGCTAATAACGCATATAACGCACAGCATGCAGCACTTTCTAAATGTTGCTAAACGTTACACACAACGCAACGTGAACACTGTGAATGTGGCACATACTTTGTATTGCTGTGTGTTAGTCTGCGTTATTCCTTTTCATAACGTGCGACTTTAACATCCACCTGTGAAAGCAGCCTTATTGTTAATATAATTGTTAATATAATTGTAAATATGGTAGTTTATGTAACCTGTATGGACAGCATGATAGTTAAGGGCAGAGACGCACTGCAGAGCACTTTTTGGACAGTTTGTTTTTAATAACATGCTCCCATTAACTTGCATAAAAATCGTGTCAAAATTACTGTGATCACGATTTTTTTTTTTTTTTGTGCAAGTAAATGGGAGTGTGTTTTAAAAAAAAAAAAATGAAAATAGATTGGAAAGCTCTCTGCACTCTTGCCTGGCAGTAATAGAGTTCTTGGTTCACATCCTGGCCAGGGCAGTACCTGCTTGGATTTATATGTTCTTGCTATTTGCGTGGGCTTCCTTTGTTAGTCCAATTTCTTCTCATTTTTCCCATATCTTTTTGTTGATAACATTTTGGGGTTAAAGGACATTTCCAGGAAGACTAAAAATAAAAAAATCCACTTACCTGGGGCTTCCTCCAGCTCCTTGTAGCCGTCCTGTGCCTTTGCCACAGCTATGTTTGGCCCAAGGTCCTCTCTGGTATAGGAGGCCTACTTGCGCTCCAACGTGCGGCTCATGCAGTCGTGCTGGCATAAGCTGGACTTTACTGCACTGGTGTAGCCGTCCTGTGCCTTCGCCGCAGCTCTGTTTGGCCCAAGATCCTCTCTGGTATAGGAGGCCTACTTGCGCTCCAACTTGCGGCTCATGTAGTCGTGCTGGCATCAGCTGGACTTTACTGCACTGGTGCAGCCGTCCTGTGCCTTCACCGCAGCTCTGCTGAGCCCAAGGTCCTCTCTGGTATAGGAGGCCTACTTGCGCTCCAACGTGCAGCTCATGTAGTCGCGCTGGCAACAGCTGGACTTTACTGCACTGGTGCAGTAGTTCTGTGCCTGCGCAGTACAATCCGAGTGATGTCGGTGCCACTCCATAAGCTGCATGCTGGAGCGCAAGTAGATGCTGACCTGTTGAGATCGGCATCTGCATCGGAGAACCACCTGAGCTGCGGCGAGGGCACAGGTCAGCTGCCAGGGGCTGGAGAAAGCCTCAGGTAAGTACATTTTTTATTTTTATTCTCCCTGGACTTTCCCTTTAATTGACTCTCCTTTGAAATTGTACCTAGACTATGGCAGGGACATTACATTTTCAGACCACCTTGAAAGAAACTAAAAAAAAAGAAAAAAAAAAAGGTATTTGCCCACATAGGGGAAGCCTCTGAATGGTCCAGAGGCATCCTGATCCATTTTGGAGCCCACTGCTGCTGTGCAGGGTCCCTCCAAACCTTTCTGACAAGAGTTTTTCAAATATGTTCTTGTGGCCCACTATCCTCCATGTATGAGCGCGGTTGTACTGCGCATGCATGCTGCTTGTGCAGTAAATTGAAGCCGTGTGTTTATGGCCAGGTTTGTGCTATTGCGCAGGCACAGCTGTACTCGCGCATGCACGGTACAGCCTTGCTCGTACACAGAGGAGAGTGCACCCACAAACAACAAGAGAAGGTGGTGGGGTCAAGGAGAACACAGAAAGCTCTGGACCATTTAGAGGCTTCCCCCCAGGTAGGTACATTTTTTTTTTCCGCATACAGGTTCCCTTTAAGGGTAGTCCAGGACCTGAATTGTTTGTCTGTAAAGTTATCAGAACAATTTATTGGCAAAATTATAATTATACAAATTACTGATGTACTGAAGCCGGTGAATGTTACCCTGGTTGAATCCTAAACTACCAACATTTCATTAGTTAGATTTTCAGATCGGCTTCATTCTTACGTCCCCTGTAAAAATCTATTGTGAGAATAAACCAATACCAGATATGACACAAAAATACCAATATTCTTTTCGCATGTTCATGAAAATAATGTTAAATTCGATTTTCGAGTGAAAAGTCCATCGAAAATGTGTTTTTATTTTCAATTTTTTTGCGCTTTTTGCAAATTATTGCAGTAAAAAAATATAATTTTTCCCATATTTGCGGTAAAAATTGTCAAAGTAAAAATATCGTTTTTCTGCATTCTCGCACTTTTCACAATTTTTTTGTGGTATTGATTTTTGGTAGTAAAAATAACTTGTTTTTGCAACAAAAAAAAAAAAAATTCAAGCATATTTTTCTTGAAATATAAAAAAGCATTTTCCCTTGAGAAAATTACTTTAGCGAAAAATTTGCAAGCAACACCTTTCTCGGTATCTTCACTGGTGCACGCTGGCATTAGCATTGACTAGCTTGTGCCTCTATAAATACCTGTGACTGTTTTCATTAAAAGCCATCTCCCAGAATCCTTTGGATCGTTTTATTGACTAGCAGAGATTAAAAAAAAATAAAAAAATTTTTTTTAATCAAATTGCCACATGTATAATACCATATTTCTAAATGGGTGATCATAGCTTTTAGGTCCTGCCAATCAATACTTGATCAGAAATACCAGAATTAACCCATATTGCAAATCCATAACTTCATTCACTTGGAAGGAGACTCAGATCACCAGACACTACATTTTACAAGAAAAAGTATTATGTTGCCAATAGACCTTCATTGCTGCCACATACTGTTTTATTTTCAGATCTGCAGCTAAATTGACAAACGTGAGGTTTGAGAGAACGCGGCTGTTCCTTACTCTGCGGTATGGCAGCTTATGGTAATTTTCACAATGAATGTAGTGATCAGGCTGATTGGCACTTTATAAAAAGATGGCAATTGAGCTTTTATTGCCAATAGATAAAGGCAATTGTGTAAAATGCCAATACTTTATAAAAATAGCGACCTTTAAAGCTTATAGGCACTTTTTTGGGGAAAAATGTTGATCTGAAAAGTATTGGAATTGCATGTAGTGTAAAAGAGCCGTAAGAGGCATTTGGCACTGTAATGGCTTCCATTGGGTCTTATGTTGGAGTGGATTAAACTACAGGAGTTGGACAAAATAATGGAAACGCCTTGAAAATCAACAAACTATATTTTAATATGGTGTAGGTCCACCTGCGGCAATTACAGCCTCAATTCTCTGAAGTATCGATTCATACAAATTGTGAATTGTTTCCATAGGAATTTTAGCCCATTCTTTAGTTAAAACACCCTCCAGTTCTTTTAGAGACGATGGTGGCGGAAATTGACTTCTTACTGGAATCTCTAAAAATGATCATAAATGCTCAATAATGTTGAGGTCTGGGGATTGTGATGTTCCTCGTGCCATTCTTTAACAATTCTAGCTGTATGGATTGGGTCATTATCATCTTGAAAGATGGCATTCCCCTCTGGGGACAGTTCTTGAACCATAGGATAAACTTGGTCGCCCAAAATTCCTAAATAGTCTCGGCTGTTAATTCTTCCATGAAGGGAAATCATTGGCCCGGCGGATTTCCAAGGAATAGCACCCCAGATCATCACAGAACCCCCGCCATGTTTTACGGTTGGGAGAAGGCAGTCTGGATGAAATGCTTCTTTTGGCTGTCTCCAAACGTACACTCGGCCGGAGTTCGGAAATAAGGTAAACGATGATTCGTCAGAGAATATCTAATTTTTCCACTGCTCGAAGGACCAATTCTGGTGTCTAAACCACACTAAACGCTTTGAAACATTTGTCTTTGAGAGCAGAGGTTTTCTAATTACAGTTCTTCCATGGAATCCAGATTTGTGCAGCTCCCGGTGAACAGTTTTTGTGGAAACTGGGTTCTGTAGGTGTTCATTCAGCTCTGCAGTGATTTTAGGAGCTGTGATCTTGCGAGCTTTACTAACAATTCGATTAAGAGTCCGACGGTCTCTCTCAGACAACTTCGACTTTCGGCCACAACTGTGCTTTGATGAGGACGTTTTTCCTTCTCTTTCAAAGGCAGTCATTACTTTTGAGACAGTACCTCTTGAAATGCCAAGCATTCGGGCACCAACAATTTGGCATCTTTGAAAGTTTGAGAGATCTGCCATTTTTATAAATTATAACCAACTTTTGTTTAAATATCTGTAAAAAAAACAATTATTTTAATTAAACATATCAAATAACAAACATAATAAACAAAAACATTTACATATTTCAAGTTTTCATTGCTTAAAACATGTTCAAAGATTGTGATGCCAAAATGTTAGTGTTTCCATTATTTTGTCCAACCCCTGTACATCCTCCTATAGCATGTTTATATACTGTGCAAGGCCCTTAAACGGTCAAACAATTCATCTAGCAGCAATGTAGTTCATCCCTTTAAGAATAATTTCTTTTGTGTTATGAATGAAGCTACAATTTGCTTTTTTTGCCGCTAGTTATGCTCCTTCCTATATATGCATCCTAATGTATTCTAATAATGCCCACATATGCATTCTCCTTGAACATTGTGTCCTCTGTATTATGGATCACGTACCTCTCCTGGCTTATTTGCAACTCTAATTTTGATTTTGGAATGCATCTTCCATGATTCTTCTCTCTAGAGCCATTACGCTTCCTCAGCTCCATTCTGATAAAATTAATACTTTATGCACATGAATACTATTGTTTATTTTCTTGACGTATTCATCATGGATTAATCAAAATGATTATACAGTGTAATAAGACCTTTCTGCATTGAGCTTAATTGCCTGTTCCACCCCCATTACACAAATGGCTCCACAATCCTATTTGTGCCATCACTGTATTGGGCAAGATAATATTAGACTGATGATAATTTGCGATTACTGTGAGGTTTTTAATGGAATATTTGTATGTTAGTGGTGTCATTGAGGTACATTTTTATTTAGATCGGCCCACTTTTTTCTTTATGGAAATCAATGAGCCCTATTGGTGTCTGGTTATAAAATTTCAACAGAAGGCACTTCAATTACTCACTAGCATGTACGGGTTGTGATAACTCATCAAGTGGAAGTTATTCAAATCATTTTCTTTACCATATTAGCTATGTATGTTGCAAGCATTTTAAAAACACTGAGGGCTATATTGTATTGATAAATTTGCCAGCACTGGCAAGTTCTTAAATTAGGCAATGCCCCCATTGCCTAATCCAATTCAGTTTAACCCACCCCCCAGGCGGAGAATAACTCGCTCGGGCGATATTATCACCCTGTGAGTTCTTTTCACGCTATCCAATTACATTTTTCATGCCATGCAGACATGAGCATTAGCTTAGACCTGCAAAGAGCATGTCTAAACCAGCTAACGCACGTCGTCGCAGCTGCACCTGTTGGTCGACTTTAACAAGGAGACCCCCAGAACTCCCCGTCGGGTCGCAGCATTGGCCATTTTCATTGGCTCAGACAGTGAACCAATGGGGAGCCCTAGCAGGAGCTTCAAAGATGCTTTGCCGGGGTTACAAAGATGCTTTGCCGGGGCTTGGAGACACAGTAATTACAGTGAGAGTACACTATAATTACTGAGCAGCACCTGCGGCGGAAGTTATTCGGCGGTATGCTAATTACTACAGGGAGACCGGTGCAGCGGTGGGAAGCTTCGGGGATCTGCGGCAACCCGATGGGGAGCTCTGGGGGTCCCCTTATTAAAGGAGACCTCCAGATGCAGCGGCCAAAGATGGAAGTGATGTTTGGTGGGCGTGTGTGCATCTCTGGGGAGTGAGGCTGTGGTGCTGAAGGACAACACCACAGGGTGAAGCCATGCTCCCCATCTCCCGATAAAAGGGAGCATCGCTCAGGCTTTCGCCTGTGTGATGCTCCCTAATGATCGGCCATCCCGCGAAGGAAACTGACAGTTGGATATGCTGGTAATCCTTGCCCAATGGTAAGGTGATCAGTAGTTTGTATTTGCAAGCTACTTATCACCTGGAATAGGATATGGCCCTCAGTGCTACTCTGATTTATCTGCTGTGATCTTAATCTCTATATGTCCATGCAATGCAGTGGAATAGTTTCCCAGCAAGATCTACTGTGAATTGGATTGATTCGGCTGTATAGAAAAATGGGTTGTTCCAACCATCTACTGTACATAAGTTTCCCTATCTTTCTCACAAACACACACTTTCCATCCATCTAATGAAAGGGTCAGTTCAGTAAGCCTTACTAATGCAGCATGCCCTGCATTTCTTTCCACCTTGCCCTGCTGTTTTTCACCATGTAGGATACTGGATGCATTCAGTGTTCTTCCTAGAAATTTTCTCCAGCCGGGTGGCAGGAAAAAGTAGCTGTGACAGAGGAATGAAAGGCTTGCACAACTCTGCTTGCAGTATAGGAGGAGCAGAGCCGATGACAGCCGGGTACTCACCAAAATTAGCCAGAGCACCCGGCTAAAAGAGCCTGGGGAGAACACTGCCCTTTCACTGCCGGGTACCCATTTCCATGTGTTCCAGAACTGTAGCTCTGCTACCGCTTCTGGCAATCCTCTCTTCTGAACATCAATGTTAGCTAAAGCATGCACCACCTAGTGTTTTGTTTGTGTTTGTTTCCTATAGGCATTTTGCACCAGTGATGAGTGAAAGTATCCATATTCTTTTTTTGCATTGATTTTTGCGAACATAATGTAAAATTAGACTTTTGAGCAAAAATGCCATCAAATAATTTTGTAATACGTTTGGGATTTTTAGTGAATTTTTGCACTAAAATAAAAGACTTTTACGGTAAGATTTCACGAATGTTTCTGGGTTTTCACAAATTTTTGCATCAGGAAAAAAAATATTTTTCCTTTGACCATATTCAAAAATACAATGTATGTTTGCCAATATTTTTTAAAAAGCAAAAATGACTTCGGCAAAAATGTACAAGCAAACCTGTTCTGCACCACACAAACATTTCAGAATTCATCTACATAGCCCACACCCTCATGTGATGTTGTCGGCCTTTACAATATTTACAATATTCTATAGTTGTGCATAAGCAGGAGTATATGTTTATGTATAATTTTTATATTTTTATTTTGCACATTTTGTTGTGCAGAAAATTTTCAGCGACATTTACATAGTCATAGATCACTAAACATTAAAGTTCAATAATTGTCCCTCACAGACATTTGCATTCTTATCTTCTTAGCACAATCTAGGCCTTTTAAGGTGGCCACTAACGGTCCAATTTCTAGTGCAAAATCGTTTGAGCGATCAGAAATTCGGATCGGATTGGTTAAAGAGAATCTGTACTGAGTAGAAATATTTAAAATGAACACATGAGGTAACTTCAACTGAACATTACATAGTTACCTTGCCATCAGTTCCTCTCAGAAGCTCACCATTTTCTTCTGACAATAATCCCTTCTAGTTCTGACAATATTTTGTCAGATCTGAAATATATCAGTTGCTGTCAGGAAAATATCAGTTGCTGTCAGTTATAGCTGAGAGGAAAACTGATGTACCAGGTAAATGTCCATGTTTCCCTGTGGCTCAAGTGGGCGATGTTACTTTAACTGTGTGCTGACCAGAAAGCTGTTATGGGTAATGGCCATTTTCAAAATGGAGGACGGAGAATTCCATTGATCACAGTGGACAAACAGCATGCGGGACAGGAGAATGCAATTGATGAGTAGACTACACGGGAGGGAAGTATGACTTGTGTATGTTTATTTTGACTTTTAATTTTCAGTTCAGGTTTTCTTTAAACAATCTCAGTTGATGGGCACAATCAATTATGAACGATTATAAAAATAGTTCTCCAATGGGATTTTTGTCAAACCAAAATTTGGATTTTCTTGTTGGTTGTGATAGGAAGCAAAAATTGGTTTGTTGATGGTGTAGTGAACGATTTTTCTTCCGATTAGAATTTCTGATCACTCGAACGATTTTTTGCTAGAGGTTGGACCATTAGTGGCCACGTTTAGACTGATTAGTGGAGTATTTTTAGAAAGCTGGCCACACCCCTATGGGAAGGGCATGCAGACTTACTGTTTCCTAGATAGGATTTACGCCTACAAAGTTTCAAATATTCTAGCTTTACATTCAATTGGGAACAATACAAATATTCATGTTAAAAAAAATTATTAAAGGGTAACAGAACTGACATGCAGCAAAATCAAAGGGGCAGCAGTGCAGCATCGGCGACTGGATCTGCAAAGCAGCCGCAGCATAACATGAATATCTATTCAAGTGCCAGTCATCTCCTCCTCTTTACTGCAGCCTCTCACCACAGACTTTTTTCATAGGCTCCCAATGTCATGTGACATTCATCGGGAACCTACAGTGGAAAGCTTCTGCCTGCTGGTAGGCTGCAGTGTAAAAGAGAAGAGGACACCGCACTTAACAAGTATCTGTGCTTTACTGTTGCTGCTCTGCATATTCAAGAGGGAAGGAGAGGACAGCCCTAGGCACTTTTTATACCAAAAGAGTTGGGTGATAACACAGAAGCTGAAGTGTGTGGAGGACCTGATACTGGCCTCACACTCCTAACTGTGGCAGGGGATGGGTGGTGTTTGCTTAAAGGGAACCTGAGGTGAGAGAGATATAAAGGCTGCCATATTTATTTCCCTTTAAACAATACCAGTTGCCTGGCAGTCCTCATGATCCTGTGTCTCTAATACGTTCAGCCATAGACCCTGAACGAGCATGCAGCGGATCAGGTACTCTAACTCAGCTGACTCAGGTTTTACTGGATTGGCCATATGCTTGTTCCAGGGTTTTGACTCAGACACTACTTATTGGAGAAGATCAACAGGGCTGCCAGGCAACTGGCATTGCTTACAAGGAAATAAATATGGCAGGCCGCATATCCCTTTCACCTCGGGTTCCCTTTAAGGCTGCATATGTGCTAGAACCTGCTCTGAGGATTATACTTCTAACTCCTGCCTGTCAGAGAACAACTTTTTATTTTATAGTGTATTTTGAGAAAGTTGCCCATACCACCATAGGAAGGGGAAAGGTGAAATAAAAAAAAATAAAACTTCTCAATAGTTTATAGATTTGGAACACTGACTGTGTCTTTCAGCTGACATAATAAAAGCATTAAAACATTCTTTTTAACTTTTAAATGCAAAATAAAACCACGGAAGTTTAGAAAAAGTCATATTTAGGAGTAGGAGAATGGATACAATTGCTTAGCTCATCAGTTTTTTAGTTCAGGTTTACTTTAATGTTCACCAAATCCTCTATGGATGTTTCTCGGGACTTTTGTGCTTGTGAATAATTTGCGTATTTGTTCAAAAGAATATACATGTATAAGCATTAATTGTAGCTGTATTAAATGACAATTATACCTAATTATTCATCCAAAATGTAAATATGCATATATTGCTGTTTACCAACTAATTGTCATGCATCGTTCCGAGAGCTGCATTGAAAATTAATCTTTTATTGCAACATAGTAAGGCTTGTTCCTGTTTATATAAATGACATACATTACATTGGGTAATAGGCAATAAAGCACACTGTATTTATAGAAACCCTTGTCACACAGAGATCAAGATATATTTCTGCACTAGTTGATGCATTGTGTGTGATGTATCCAGTTCCAGAGCCCTAGCACCTTTTCTACAAAGTGCTGAATGAAAGCCGGGTGATTAAATGGCCGTGGGGACCAAAAGCTATTATCCACAAATAATGGAAGGAATGGTGAATAACTGTTTTGTGCAGTTTGTAAGCAGCAAAATGTATAATTTGTTAAATGCAAGGCCAGTAATTGCAGCAATGGGAAAACCAAACAGATCTGGGAAGATTATAGATGTCTAAATGGACTGGGGTGCAAGTGAATCAACCCTCACATTATTTCTGGTTAACGGAGGGGGTGGGGAGGCGGGGACAATTTATATAAAGATGCTTAAAGTGGTTAAAATGGCATGTTAACCATTATTAGAAGTTCAGAAACTGTGTAAAAGTATTAGTAAAAACGATCACAGGTATGTAATTTCATAAAGATTGGTTGCTTTACCGCTGTTTCATTTACAATGTTTAACATTTATAGCGGCCAAGTTGGAATATATCGTAGTTAATGATGTCGCAATGGACTCCATTCACAAAAAATGTAAAGCGTTTGAAATGACACCTTTTCTCCTCATGATATAGGCTATATAATATGAGAATTAAATTGAACCACACAATTTAGCTTTGAAATGACAGTTATTTTATAACTCCTACATGGGAATGGAATTAACAAACGTATGAATGTAAGGCAACTTTAAAATGATTAGGTGTATGGAACATCTCAGAAGCTCTGTTTAAATGTAAAGCTATTCCGAGCAGAAAATACTCAAAATTTCAATACAAACATGAGTTCTCATTTATTCAGGTCATACAAGGAAAATTAGGTAATTGGACCTCGAGAGTTTTTGTAAGTTAGAAGTTTTTCTTATCACTATTTCAAACAACTTTTTCAGTTCATCCAAAATAATTTGTTTGTAATAGTGATGAGTGATCTTTAGGAAAAAAAAGTCTCTAGTTCAAACCGTATATTACTTTGGATATGTCATATGTTTAACCTCTTGAGAACCGCATTGTTAAACCCCCTTAGTGACCAAGACATTTTTTACTAAAATGGCCACTGCAGCTTTAAGGTCTAGCTGCAGGGCCTCACAACTCAGCACACAAGTGTCCCCCCCCCTTTTCTCCCCACCAACAGAGCTCTCTTTCGGTGGGGTCTGATCGCTCCCCAGTTGTGGTTTTTTTTTTTTTTTCTTTTCTTTTTGTTTTGTTTTTTTAATATTTTATTTTTGTAATTTGCCTTTTTTTAATTTATTTTATGTTGTCCCCTCCCCCTGACAGCCAATCAGCGTGCTTGGCTGTCATAGGCTTCAGCCTGTGACAGCCCATCACTCCCCAGCCTATAGAGGGGACAGGCAGTTGAGGGGCATGGGTGACCCAACAGGGAGGAGGTGGATTTATCTACTCTACCTATGGATAACATGGAGGGTTGGGAAGAAGTAAGAGTTATGGACTAGTTATGAGCTAGGGGGCACTTAACCAGTATCGTTGTTTGTTTTTTTTAACCTGTAGGTAGCTTTGCACATTGCAATAGGATCACAAGGGTTGTGAAAAATCGTATTGTGCGTTAGCAGTGCAATGTGGCACAGAGTATATTACAGTATGCTTCACTGTAAACATGCATGTTGGTCTGGTAAAGGCACAGCATGGTCCGTGTCCTTCTGATGGAAACTGCCACGCCATTGATGTACTGATGTGAACATACCATCACAATACAGTTGCATCACGTTGTGATGCGGTTATATTGTCTGTTGCGATGGAACGCAACAAATGCAGTGTGAAATGACCCTCAGTTGTGCTTTAAACAAGCTTATTATAGCTTTGCAATATATTTACCAAATTATTCTATTTATTCTGCATCACATTGATGTACCTATGATGGTTCCCGAGTTCTCCATGTGCTCAACTGCCTTGTATTATTATTATTATTATTATTATTTGTACTGTTATTAGCTGCTGCTGAGATTGGGAGTGAGTATTCCAGCTGCCACTTGCACACATAGCCAGAGCCTGCATGACTGCATCTTACTGTATATTAATTGTAATGCTGCTGCTTAAATGTCTCTACTTTGTACACTAAGCAATATGCTCTTTCCATAGCTTCCAACAAGTTTACTGAAAAAAGGTATAGTGGCTATGTACTGAAGTTGATCAATAATTAATGGAACGCAATTACACTATAGCGTGTTTAGTGATTGCATACATTGCATATTTTTGTACTAATGCGTAGTTACTTTTTAAGCAGTAATTTTGTGTATTGGAGGGAAATTGTCAATTTTGTCAGGCATTGAGCCATTCCATACTGAGCTCTTCAGATTGTTTTTGTGTCTCTGAGTACAGTTAATACAGTACAGTAAACAAGGCTTGCATTATAACCGGAAGGTTCTGTGTGGTTCAAGCTACACTGTTTTCATTACTGTTAAGCTTTCTGAATGATTGGAATTTACATCATTATGCACGATGGCTGTTTCAGTACTAGTTGACTGTGACTGAATTGGGAAAGGATGATTGCGATTTTCACACTAATTACATTACTTGTATCTGTTATGGCCAGAACCCGAAGTCTGGTCACGTCGGGTTCTGGCTGGTCAAAACTAGAAGTGGCCACCTCACTGCGGCCAATATCCAAAATGAATTGATTTTTGGCAGCTCTGTTCCTCTCCCCAAGCTCTGGCTCCTCCCTCCTGCCCCCTCCTATAGACTTTTGGCAGTTTGGGAGACACGCACAATGCACCCAGAGTCGTTTGTCGCAGCAGGGAAGCAGAGCAGGAACGCTGCAGACATTGCTTTTGCCAGCAAACGCTCTGCAGGAATGAACATCATGAATCCCTGCATTCCTGCCGCAACAAATGACCCTGCATGCATTGCGTGTCCCCGGATGCCAGAAGTCAAATGGAGGGGGGAAAGGGGAGACGACAGAGCCACAAGAGTTAAACGGAGCCGCCAGGAATCAATTTCGGGCATTGGCCACAGTGAGACGGCCACGCCTAGTTTTGACTGGCCAGAACCCGAAGTGGCCAGACTTCGGGTTCTGGCCGTAACATATCCAAAGTAGGAGAGCTATATGAGCTATAGGGAGTCATGTTTTAAATTGCTTATGCCAGATAGTAATTCTTAAAGTATATCAAAATAATAATTTAATAATACTCTTTTTGTATTGGTGGATTGCAAATACAAAATATTTTATCTATAGAAAATATCTATTCTGCCCTTTACTTTTTTTTTTTCCATTTAGAAAACGTCTTGGGATTCATTTATTTTCTGACAGCACTAAACTGCAGAGAAGATGGTTATAAGTTCCTTTGCTGGAGACATCTAGCCAACCGTGTTTCCAGAGATGGATTTGTTCACAGCATGTTGTCTCTTAGAACACAGTTTTATCTTTATAGAGCTTAAGATATTTCTATTGAGCACAACACTACCTCCATAAATTAGTTACAAAGGATTTAGAGGATTAACTAAATTATTTGTCTGTGGTTGCTAAAACAAAATGTAATTGTTTCACTGGGTCACCATGCCTTTACCAAAACCAATAAGTTAAATAAAGATTTCTACATAAATGAATATATTTTAAATAAAAAAAACATATATCATAGTCCTGTATGTAGCTTCAAAAGTGATACAATACCAGTTTTATTGCTTCTATCACATTAGTTATGCACCAGCTGAGGAATGCTTGACTCTAAATTGTTCTATTTTAAATATTTTTTGAGATTAACATTTATATCTGACTGATATATTTTATCTTTAGGAAATAAAGTGGAAAAACTACTATTGTATCATTCTATATACACCATAAATTAAATGGTGTTCTAAAATAAATTGCTCACAATGAAATGTATTACACTATAGACTTGTGTATATTCCTATTTTTGGCACTTTTTTGACGCACGGAAATAGAATTATTCCCCAAAAATGTTGTCAATGAGTGACCTATAAGCGTTTGTTGTTATGGCTGGCTCTGACATATTTTAGGTGATAAGCTAACCCTTGAATTCCTTCCTATTTTTGAAATATGATTTTGAATGTATATTCATATGATATGAATATACTTTTTATAATTTAATAATAAATATGGGGCACCACATGTGCTTTTTTTTTTTCTATTGTTACCTTTTGTTGGAAAGTTAGATTTTTTGAGATGCATCCAAAACCTCTTTCTGGTGTGAGATCATATAATTAAAGGAATACTATCGATTCACATATTTTTTTTCAATTGACACAGGAATTGTTTGGGAAGTGCTGCTAAGTACTGGTGTATACATTTTAGTAGCAACCTCGTTGTTTACTGTTATCAAAATACTTTCAAACTTTACTGACGCCAAAACTGACGGCAGACTGAGCCATGAGGAGAGAGGAAATTCCCCTCACATTTGATCAGTTAACTCTATGTGTAGCTCTGAGTGTGACAGAGAAGAGAGCTCCCAACAGCTGCAGCGCCTGTGTCCTGTGTTTCTGACTGAAGTGTCTGAAGAGAGCAGAGGAAATGTAACTAATTGTCACAGCTTTTCATACAGTTTTTGCTTTAAGAGTTTGATATGTTTGATATTTGCTTTCTGTAGTATGATATGCAACACTGGCAGTGCATTGAAGCAGACACCCCTTCTGCAATTGATTTGGCCCAATATAGCTAGATACTACCCTCAGTAAATTGCAGCTTTTGCCTCTGATATTTAACATGAAAAGTAAGAAAATGTATACACAGCTACTTAGACATTATTTGTACATTGTCATTTTAGAACACTTGGGTATTGATAGTATTCCTTTATGAGCCTGGATAAACTCTAGAGGAAGGGTGATGTTCCTAATCTGCATTTCTCAAGGGTAAGGGTGGTGAGTATGCATATACATTTTTTTTTTCCCCTTGATCCTTATTTTCTACTTTACGAAATCCTGCACTTGATTGGCTTTATTGTCCAATTTTTTTGAGGTTTCACAGAACGAATAGCTCTCAAACTGATCTATTTGCATCTAATGTATTCACCCATCCCTGAAAAAAAATAAAATGCACAACAAAAACCCACAGAGACCAAAGGTACTGTATATACATTAAACAGCTATACTGGAAACACTAGGGGAAAAAAACTCTACTCATTTAAGTTTGCAATGTAAGCATTTTGCAAATCAGTGGACTGAGACATTTTTTAGATAGTAGCAGTCTTTGGGAAAATCCAGGAAAGTAATACATTGCTGTGGATGACTGTATAGTAATTTACTGCACATTCCCATTTTTCCATTTTTTTTTTTTTTAGAAGATGCCTTCATTAACTGGTAGAGATAAATATCAGGCGTATGTCTTGGTTGCAGGGCAGATAGCTGCTATTATGATGAAGAGAAGGCCTCATACCACTCTTTCAAATGAAACCTCACACAGGGGTGGGGGAAGGGTAACACTTTTGAGCTTTGAGTAAATTGGTCAGCTCTAACACAGTGACTAGTTGGATAAATGTAAATATTCCTGTTAAAGTTTTAATTTTTGAATAAATACAAAGATAATCTGTACTCTAAAATTCTTACAATGAAAAGCATACCATTCTCTTAATTATGTTCTCCTGGGCCCCTCTTTGCTGTTTCTTCCACTCCCTGCTGCAATCCTGGCTTGTAATTGCCAGTTTTAGGCAGTGTTTACAAACAAAAGACGTGGCTACTAACCAGCATGTTATAGTTAAGAGAAGCTCAGTCTGTGACTCATACAGAGCCTGGAGGGGGCTTGGAGAGTGTGTGTATAGCTTCTACCTATCAGATCAGAGCAACACAAGAAGATTAGATTATATAACCGAGATAATACAGCCACTGTGGAACTAGGAAAGGCTGCAGTAAGACAGACCACATTTGAACAGGTATAGGAACTTATAGGTTAGAAGAAATAGGGCTGAAAATTTTGTTACATAGTCTCTTTAAGGCAAAATTATGCATGACTGATTATTCCCCCCGTTTGAGAAATGATCTGTAGCATAGTGATGGATTGATCCATGTTGTAGCTGTCAAATTCTGTCAGATTTCGACTGAAATCAGATCAGATATTGACTGCTGACCTGCTTACAAAACTGTGCAGCCACACATAGATTCATCACCTGACTGTCGAAACGTAACCACCACTTTTGCTTGATGGACTGTCCAGAATTGATCATAAGTTAATCATGAATGTTGGCAATGAAGATAAACACATTTTTGCAGCAAGTATAAAACCCAGGAAGATCACAGGAATATCAGTAAAACAGTGTTTATTAAAAGACAGTGCACTAAACAAATATAACAGAAAACAAAAGTTTGCTTTCCTAAAACAGAAAGTATTTGCAATTATTCAGGTTGGAGTGAGTTCTGAGATGTCTCCCGGTGCATCACTGCTGAAATATGCAAATCATCCATTGTTGTCCCTGTAAGCTAAACACACCTCCAGAGCTGCTGGAATGCAATGATGTGTAAGCTTGTTAAATATATAGAGCCACAATAATCCAACATGTCTCCAGACTGTTTCGGATTGGTTGATCCTGTGCATGGCATGGATTAATGTGGCACAAGTAAACTCAGAGCAAACAATTGTTGAACAACAGAATCCTTATCTAAGCTATTAAACTAATGCAGCACAAAAATTGGCAGTCAAGGAACAAAAGTCAAGGTAGGCTATTAAAGCTGCCCTCACCATGTTGAAGTTATTCGACCTACAGATATAATACCTTTGCACGACTCCTTGTGCAGGCTTCAGAAGTACTTGCATCTTTGAGTGGATCCATACTGTGCACGCACAAGTTTGGGTACAGAGATGTGCGGTGTGGATGCACTCATCTTTGGTAAAACTCAGGGACGCTTTCTGAAGCCTGCCAATAAGTCCTGAAGAAATGTAAATTTAACTGGGGACATTAGTGTGATAATATAGCAGCTATGTGTGATATTGTATATAATACAGAAGCCATATTTTTTCATTTTATTTTGGCTATGTACTCTCTCTCTTATGTGTATATCTGTTAGAAGCCAGTTTGGCTTTGGAAATAATTGTCACCTGGACACTGGGTAAATTAGGAAGCAATCTTGAAAGGACTGTAAATTTGATTTGAATAGACCAGCTAAGTTGAATAGGCCACAGACACCTGGACATTCAATTAAATAATGACCCAACCATTTCTCCTGAATCTCCTAATGTGCTGGAAGGTGTTGCTTTGAACTCTGTATACACAATTGGTCTAGAGTCTGGCAGAACAGGAAACCTTTGGAATTTGCATATCACAGCAAGTGAGGATTACAGAGGTCTTTGAAAACCATGGTGTCATCATCTAAGGAAATTAGATGATTCTGGATGTGAACATTGAGTAGCCCAGGCTAGCCATCTCCTTATAAAAAATCAGCTTGGAAGATTCAGAGTTGTACTTCTCAGGAGCTCGGGATGCCCCGGCTACTGGTTGGAACTGCGTGCTCTCGCAAACAACGCTCTGTTCTGTATGCTGGTAACGTTTAACTCCTGTTTTATTTTTGCAGACTGTCTTGTTGTGTGTCCTTGTATTATTACTTTGTTTTTGTAAATCTTATGTATATATTTCTTTCTGCACTGTTCCACTTTTTTCTGGAATATTAAATATTTATTTAATAAGCTTGACTTCTGATGTACAAGCAGAACTAGTCCTAGAGAGAAACTGCAGTGTAATTTGTGTTACAAGTTCAGTGCCTGATTGTACTGCTGGGATTGTGCCTTGCTACCATGGGATTGCATTGTGTGTGTGGCGGTCCCGTATTTTGGCCTAAGCACGCAGCTGACCCAAATATGAAAACGCTGGACTGAGTGCAGGCCAATCGACAGCAGAGTGGGAATTGTTGACGTGTCTAGCAGCAGCTAGTGGTGACCGAGTAAAGTGGTGTTCAGGTTTGACGGCCTTGTGTTAGCTTGAATAAGGCTGCTTCCCCTCTCCATCTGGTCAAACCCCAGTCGGGCACAGTCTCTGCATGCTTGCCGTGGGGCCGGTTCCTGACAATTAGTTTTCATACATTTCCTTCAGACTCCCAGATTTCCCTCCAAAAACATCCAGATAAGTTCATTTTTCCTCCATCACTGCAGTCGGAGAGAGAGACATTAGCCTGTGCAAACATTGGTTGATGTACGTTGGAAAGTGTCACCATTATATGAACAATAAACATAATGACAACCTGTTTTCTGGTTTAGTAAAAAAGGAATGCTGTGCAGAAGTTCCATCAGTGTGGTTTAACTTATGGGCCCATATGCAATTCACTTTTTCTCCTGAGTTTTCTCCTAGGTGTTGTTTTCACATGTTGTCATAAAGTGCATTTTAAACCACTAGCAAGCAAGAAAATACTCAAAACAATTTTGATAGTACTTTTTTACCAATTTTTAGGTTATTTTTTTAATTGTAAATGCTTAAAAGTTATTTTAAAGAGTATATGAAATGTATCTCCTAGGAGATAAATCAGGAGAAAAAAACAATTGCATGTGGGCCATGGTGTAGAAAACAGAAAAGCAAAGGCGGGATATGAGAAAACCTTTGAAAAATATTTCCCAGCTAATTACAGCATTTTTTCATGATGGATACTTTACAAACCTATCTATCTTTGTATCTAACCAGAACTGAAGACCTGCTTACATGTTGACCATGGTGGGAACATTTAGCTAAAATGTAAATCTTAGGATGGAATTAGTTACCGTGTTCTGAAATTTTCTAGTTCAAAAAAGTGACGAGTCCTAATTTTTCTGTGCCGATGATCAGTTCATTATACCAATGCAAAATCCTAGACAATGGCAGAAAGATGATCTTTTTCCAACAACCACACTGACGTCTTTACTTTTAATTTTATAATTGAGAACAGGAAGGAAGCCTATCATTTTGCCATTATAACTCGTACTTATTTAATACTTCATTTTTATATTTACTCCACAGTACATTAAAATAAGCTAAATTAGGGCTATACGTAGAAGTCAGAGAAGGAAGTATAATTACATTAATATATTTGTGACCGGACTGATGATTTATAGCTTTTTAATGCATTGTTATCACTAGCACTTAAAATGCCACTAAGATAATGAAACACTAAATGCAATTATATTGAAAGACAAATGTGTTTAAGATTGTATTATTAATGGCTTGCATGTAAGCTACTTTAGATGGATTGTTCTAGTGAGAAATGTTCAGCTTTATGAATTTTGCTAATAAGTGATAATTTTCCAGAGCCGTGGCAGTTCTTCTGTGAATGTTTGCGGCTAAATTGTACATCATACTTAACCACCTGAGCGGTCTGGACGAGCTCAGCTCGTCCAACACCGCCGGAGGTCGCCGCTCAGGCCCTGCTGGGCCGATTTTCATCAAATAAAAAGCAGCACACGCAGCCGGCACTTTGCCAGCCGCGTGTGCTGCCTGATCGCCGCCGCTCTGCGGCGATCCGCCGCGAGCAGCGGCGAAAGAGGGTCCCCCCAGCCGCCTGAGCCCAGCGTAGCCGGAACAAAAAGTTCCGGCCAGCGCTAAGGGCTGGATCGGAGGCGGCTGACGTCAGGACGTCGGCTGACGTCGATGACGTCACTCCGCTCGTCGCTATGGCGACGATATAAGCAAAACAAGGAAGGCCGCTCATTGCGGCCTTCCTTGTTTATTCTGGGCGCCGGAGGCGATCGGAAGATCGCCTCCGGAGCGCCCTCTAGTGGGCTTTCATGCAGCCAACTTTCAGTTGGCTGCATGAAATAGTTTTTTTTTAATTTAAAAAAAACCCTCCCGCAGCCACCCTGGCGATTTAATCAGAACGCCAGGGTGGTTAAAGTAACCGATACACCACCAGCAAAGTTATGGTGACTGGGGACCTCCAGCTCTTGGTCTAGCAGCATGATGAATGTAGCCATGTTAGTGTACTTGTAGCATAAAAAGAAATGTGGAGTGCTGTCTATAAAACTCTATGCACAAACAGAAGCTTCTTATCTTCTGGGGGGGGGGGATTTCCTATGTCGGATGTATGAGCCTATTAATCACCCTCCACACTTTAACATAATTTAATTTTGGACCTGTATAGTTGTTGGAATGATTAGCACTTAGGGCTTGTTCACACTAAGAGCAATTTCGCTCTTTTTTAAAACGTGGGCGATTTTAAAAATCGCCTTGAAAGCAATAGTGCAATGGTCGCTTATGTGAGTGTTCTCACACAAACAATCCGCTTTCTAAATTGCAAACGCGGCTCCTGCACCATTTTCTGAGCGTCTGTGCTCAATAGAAAGTATAGGGAAATTGCAAAGCGCTTGAAAAAGCGATTTGAATTGTGATTTCCAGAGCGCTTTAATGAATAAATACATTGTATTAATTTCCGGGTCCATGAATTCACTTCCTGACTGACGTCAGGTAGTGAAAAAATTAATCACTGAGCAAAAGTGCTTAAAAAAGCGCTTTGAAAAGTGCTCACCAAATCGCCAGCGCTATCGCAATGTAATGTGAACAAGGCCTTACTGTTTGAAGAATTTGTAGGGGAAGGAGGGTGGAAGGGAGTCACAAATTGGTGAATATAGCGAGAATAGTAAGATTGGTCATATGTCAGACCAATCCTAAGCACTTCTATTCTTGTGCAGTTATGAAATCACCTTTCAGAACCATAACATTCAGATTTGTTTGCACTGTTCCCTGGTTGGGGGGCATAACGGATAAAACTCTTGCCCTGCAGCGTTGTAGCTACAGGATTAAATCTTGTGGATAAAAGAGAATTGGACCAGCACCATAATTACAAAAGTAATAACATGGGTACACTGTGTGCTAAGGGCCAAATACAATAAGACCAAACAAAGAAAAAAGTACCCTGAATAGCACCACACTGACCAAAATATACATAGTAGATAACAGAATCGTTATTCAATAAACCAACTGTAATCAATACAATTAAAAACAATTAAAAGTCACTAAATAGTGATATCACTGGTGTCCCCATAATAGATAAAAGTAGTAATGATAATCAATGGGTATATACAGTATGTGTAATAACACTAAGGTCCCCCTACACCTATAAAGGATACAAAAATAACAGTTCACAGTTAAAGTGCATACAGAGTAATAACATTCAATAATATAATCATAAGTAGGATCCCCACAACGGGGAAACAGTCAAAAAGTGATCCAAGAACTAAAAACCTAGCCAAAGTGAAGACGGGAATAAGGGAAGAGGAAAAGGACTGAAGCTTACGTGCAAGATCAGAGATGAGGGGACCGGAGGCTCACCAGAGATGAACCTTAGTGCACATTGCGGGCAATCTCTCGCTTCAGAAGAGTCCTCTGATAACTGGATCCCCCCCCCCCCCCCTAAGAATATGGTTGACTATGGTAGGCATTAGATTGTGAACTTCTCTGCAGAACATGTCAGTGCTATAAAAATAATTATTATAATAACGTCTTAAAGCTTTTTCACACCAAACAGTACAATGGGGCTTTTTTGAACCAATGTTCTTGTAATGTATTCTTTCTTTACAATCTCTTCACATCGCGGACAAGATTCATGGGTACAGAGACCAAAATTCCACTTCACATACAAAAACTGCCTGACACGTGTTTTGCGGCCATCAGCCGCTTCCTCAGAGGCACATCGTACACAAACATCTGTTAAAAACGCATCTGAAACAAATACAGACCAACATAAAACATAAGCTAAGTTATACAATGAGACTCCAGTGAGTGTCTGTCACTTATAGGGGTTGGGGTAGGTTCTCATGGTGTCTGTTATCAATGTGGGATTTCTTATGAAGGAGTCTTTTGAGCTTTTTTACCTGGGGCTGCCTGGACTTTAGCTTATGTTTTTTGTTGGTCTGTATTTGTTTCAGATCGCTGCGACATTCAACACAAACTTACGGGTAAGAGAAGTATGTATAATTCACCCCACCCATTTTACCTTTTATGGATTGGCTTTTTATCCTAACTTGCGTATGGGTCTCTAATGGTATGTATTTTGGTTTATATGTTTTTTAACAAATGTTTGTGTACGATGTGCCTCTGAGGAAGCGGCTGATGGCCGCAAAACACGTGTCAGGCAGTTTTTGCATGTGAAGTGGAATTTCGGTCTGTGTACCCATGAATCTTGTCTGCGATTTGAAGAAAAATTACAAGAACATTGGTTCAAAAAAGCCCCATTGTACTGTTTGGTGTGAAAGTGCTAAGTCTTGATTTATTGGGGGTGAACCACACTACGCTTTTTTATTCTGTCTATGTTATAACGTCTTAAAGCTGCTTCCTTTAAAAGGGAAATTTCACTTTCAGTATAATAACTATAAATGCATATTATATAAATATAAAATAAATTGCTGCATTTTAAAAAGAATTTATTTCAACTATTGTTGCTAAGATTCCTTACGTTCCTACCATGCTGCATGAGTAATTAGCTGAACATGAGCCTTTGTAACTTATTTTTAACTCCTGGCCTAATACTTTGATCGGAAGCAAACTTTGAAACTACTGTTCTCTCCGCTCTCACTAGTTTATAACTCATTATAGTTGCCAAAACTAGATCTGGCTCTCCACAGAGACGCCCAACGCTCACTGATTCTGATATACTGTAATTATTTTTTTTTAGTGCCTGAGGAAGCGGGCTGTGTCCCATAAAATGCGTTGCACGGAGTTCTTAAAGTGACAATTTAAAGTCTACTAAAATTTACTATTTGTGTCATCATTAGAGAGGCAAGTCCACCACTACCTCCTTTTTTTTAATATGTATTTTTTACTTGTTGGCGTCTCTGTTACATTGCTTCTATTTGAAACTCATGTCTTCCAGTTTCTGTTCAAAGCTATGTAGAGTAGCCTGTGTTTTATATGCACATAAAAGTAGAGTAAGCAAGCTGAAATAAAGTTTGTTGTTTCAATATTTAAAGCTGAAATCCTTTACCTTTTCTCAAAATGGATGGGATTTCCCTTTTTAAAGATGCACTCTGTGTTTACACAGGGCAGAGAGCTGCCATGGCACAGCTCAAAGCTATGATTCACAGCTACTGATAACAGCTAATTGACACTCTGATCTAGCTAAACAGAGTGAATTTATTCAGCAACCTTATGTGAAATAAAGATTTTTCATTGTGTGCTGTTCTGTTCTAGTCCGCTTTAAACCAAATTACTGAGATTTGCCCAAATCTGAGCAGCAACACTATTCTGATCTTTTTTTTTTTCCAGAGTGAGAATTCAGCCCAGCTAATGGATTTAAAAGACTATATAGATGAACTAACACTTGGTATAGCATCATCACACTGTTTAGACTGCAGAAGGGTGGGGCGCACACAGGGTTGTCTTCAAACTGTCTTCGGCTGTCTGTCTTAGAACTTGCTTCTCTGCAATTCTGTGCTTAAACAAGTTGCTGGAAAATAGTAATTTATTAGTTAATTATTTGACTTCAGCTAAACAAAGTGGTTACACACAAATACAATAGGCAGTGCAATGGAGTTTCTTCACGGAATAAGGAACGTATTTGTACCTAGAACATTTTCTTTTAGGTTTGGCTGATATTGGGAAGGAAGGAGCCACACCTGCGTAGCCAGAAGACAGGCTGGGAGGATGCTGATAAGCACATGCCAAAGAACGACCGGCAAAGTGACCAAGAGTTTCTCAGCTATCCATGAGCAGTTATTTCTTGGTGGTGTTACATGGATGGGTCAGAAGTCCTTATTAAATTTTAACTTGGCCTAGAAACCTCTAATTCCTAATTTAATTTCTCTCAGTATACAAGAACATAAACAGTACAGCCTGCCCTTCTAACTTGCAGCGCTAAATGTCAGCAGCACAGCCAAACCTCCCAGCGTCCTCATTTAATGGGATTAATTTAGTGATTACAATTTTAAATCCTGCAAAATTCAAAGTATCCTTTGCTAGCAGAGGAAAGGATTACACATAATTACATTTTGTTTCCACATTTTGATGCACTAATAGGCTACGGCTTTATTGAGCAGCAAATAGGGCAGCAGCATACATAAGAGCAATGAGCTGGAGGTGGAAAAACATTTTGATTGTGGCTCGGAAGGTCATCTGGAAAAACTGTGGGGAAAGTTTACACAAGAGGCGACAAAAAGCGATGTAAGGCACACATTTAGTGAGCGCACTGCAGCTGCAACAGCTGGCCTCATTCATATGGTAATGACACTTTTATGTTCTTCTGGGTAGTAAGGCAGAATATCTTTTATATCTACCACATGCTCCTCTCTTTACTGACTCCTGCCTGAGCTAATGAGGGTGGCAGCAGTTTAATTCTTAAAATCAAACCAGCTTGTCAGGCAGTGCTTAAAGTGACCCTGCCGTGAGAAGAATGTGTAAAGGCTGCCATATTTATTTCCTTTTAAACAAAGCTAGTTGGCTGCTTGTGCAATTGATCCAGTGCCTACAATACTTGAGGCCTCAGTCCCAGAACATAAATGCAGATTAATGCTCTGACTAAAGTTTGATCACACCAACTTCATGTTTCTTTGAGGTGTATAGTTCAGAAAATGTTAGAGCTAGTAGGAGCAATCAGAGATCTGACATTGTTTCAAAGGAAGTAAATATGGCCGCCTCTGTATCCTTCTCAGCAGAGGATCACTAAAGCAAATTAAAATAAATAAGAATAAATAAGTGCACCAGTACTAGGAAGTCTCTTTATAACCCTTCTTACACCCCACTGTTAGTGGTGCAATAGGTGAGCTTTCTGTTTTCCAACACAGCAAGTGTTGTCTATGCAAATGAGCTTGTGAAACAGCTTGTGAAATTCAGTCAGTTTCCTGAATAGTAAATAGAAGTCAAAACAGCTGATAAAGAGTGAAATAAGTCTTGAGATGAGGTTTTAGTGCCTGAAAGTTCAAAGGGTCATTACGTCTGTTTGTTTTAAGATCAGCAAGGCAGATTTGCCAGGACTGGTTTTTAGAAAGAAGTCTTTAAAAATGAAACCCTTATCGTACACTGAACATAAAAATATATATGTCAAAAACTTTAATCATCTCATAAGTTTTTCACTTCAGGTTTGCTTTAAGCTAGACATACACTTGTTAGATGTGGTAACCGTTGATATCTGCCTGATATTTATCATATGCCACCTTGCCACAGTGATGTGATTTAATTTGGTTCCCATCACCACAGCTGCAAACTTTAGTTTCAATGGTTTGCTACAGTACAAAGCTGTGGCGCCCAGCCCACGATTCAGCCTGACAAATCTTCCACTGGGTGGCCTTTTCTGGTCAGCTTTTGACAAATCACACTGTAATAAAAGGAACCACCTTTTTAAATAGATTCTCATTACAGACAATGGCCCATATGCAATTCATTTTTTACCGGAGTTATCTTCTAGGAGATAATTTTCATAGTCTCTGTAAACTAAATTTTCATCATTTTACAATTGGAAAAGTACCCAAAAGTTGGTGAAAAAGTACTATCAAATTGATTTTGAGTATTTTCTTGCTTGCTGCTGACTTAAAAGGCATTTTATGACAAGGTGTGAAAATATCACCTAGGAGAAAACTCAGCAGAAAAAGTGAATTGCATATGGGCCGATGGCCCATATTTTCCTCCTGAGTTTTCTCGTAGGTGATATTTTTAAACTTGTCAATAAAATGCCTTTTAAAGAGATTCTGTAACAAAATTTTAATCCTTATTTCTTCTATGCTATAAGTTCCTATGCCTGTTCTAATGTGGTCTGGCTTACTGCAGCCTTTCCTACTTGCGCAGTGACTGTATTATCTCTTTTATATGATCTAATCTTCTCTCCTCTGTCGGCTCTGTCGGGCTAAGGCACTGAGACTGGAATGTGCTGTGCTGCTTGTGATTGGATAGAAGCTGTACACACCCTCTTCAGGCCCCCTGCAGGCTCTGTATGACTCACACACACTGCTTATGTGAGCCTATCACAAGCTGGTTAGTTTGTAAACACTGCTTAAAACTGGCAATTACAAGCCAGGTTTGCAGCAGAGAGTGGCAGAAACAGCACAGAGGGACCCAGGAGAACATAATGAATAGAATGGTATGCTTTTTTGTTGTAAGAATTTAAGAGTACAGATTCTCTTTAAATCACTAAAAAGCAATAAATTACTCAAAATTATTTGGATAGTGCTTTTTCACCTACTTGTCAGTACCTTTTCAATTAAAAAGTGCTGAAAAGTTATTTTAAATAGAACATGAAAAATAATTTCCTTGGGGGAAAAAAAGGGGGAATTGCATATGGGATGCTTTTTCTATTGATTCTAATGTCTGATCTAATAAACAAAAATGTAGAATGTGTGTCTAACATTACACAGACAAGACAAGAAGCGTGCATGTACATCGAAACGCTGTCCAGAGATTCTATGAAGCTTTGGAATATAATCTGGAAAGACAAAAGTGTCATTTTCAAAACCATTAGCAGAAGCTGCCATTTTTCAAAGTCAACGAGATACTGAACATGTCTGACAATAGGATTACACAGAGCTCACAATAAGCACATTATACCGGCATCAGAGCAGAACATTGTACTGCAGTGGCTGGGTTGAATTCCTCAGAATACTTCAACACCAAATGCTTTGCCAAACTCTTCCCAAATACATAGTTTGTACCACAGTGTAACGATCGGTGTAACACAGAGAGAATCTGATTATTGGTGATCTGCAGTATCACCAACAATACAGATATATACCTGATTATTGATGATCTGCAGAATCACCAATAATACAGATATATGACTAACCTCTGGACACCTGATAAAGTGTAAGTGTTTTGGTGCAACAATAGGCTGTCTCCCGTGGGGCGGGAGATGCAGATAACAATAAGCATGGACCACCTGAGGAACAGGTGGCCCTTGGCTGTGTGAGGACTATCTCCTAGGACGGGATAGAGATCACCTGAGAGCCAGTGATTCCCTGCAATACCGGGAATCAGACTATACTGCAGCCAAAGGACTCCTAAGAGATAGAGCCCTTGGCTGTACTGCAGAGAGGCCTCTCTAAGGAGCAAGAGGTCCCTGCAGCTAACTGACACTAGGTGGAATAGTGTCACGGGTAGTACCGACAGGCTGAACACTCGAGGGATGAGTGACAGCCCGAGGGGTCGGGCAGGCCAGGTCGGCAGCACCCGAGCAAATGGTAATAGATATAAAGCACAATCCTAGTCTGGGGTGTGAGGTCTCGACACCCAGGAACTAGTCTAGAGAATAACACAGTAATAGCACAGTGTTCCTAAGCTTGAGTGTGTGGTCCTTGGTCACAACACCCTGGAACTGGTCTAAATGATAACACCGCAATGACACAGTATCCCTAAGCTTGGGTGTGAGGTCCGTAGTCACAACACCCTGGAACTGGTATAAAGTATAACACATCAATGACACAGTATCCCTAAGCTTGGGTGTGAGGTCCGTGGTCACAACACCCTGGAACTGGTCTAACATATAACACAATAGTAATCTGGCTCAGTGTGAATAACCAGGTCCTCCTGGTTCTAACACATTGTGGGATCTGACTGGTCTGAGTGCTCACGCGTAAGTATTCGCAACGGCAGACAACCAGCAACTGACAAGCAAGATCTATATATACTTGCAGTGCTGTGCAGCCCCACCCGAGCCACTCAGTCAATCCAGAGTCCAGCTGGGATCAGCTGATCGGCCTGATCAGCTGATTCCCCTTCTGCTGGTAGAAATGTCCTGTCGCCTGGTGCGTGCACTCGTAGCTATCCATCTGTGTGCACTAGAAGGTCCAGCCAAGCCAGACACGTGTCGCTGCGCGGAAACCGCCGGTCTGAACGCGGAGATAGCCGCCCCATCCCTAGACCACGCGACGGCATCTCCGCTGTTCATTACACACAGACTGGGATACTGTGTACCATAAGTAATGGCTCTGAACAGTCCCAATCTGATAGACCTGTACGAATACATTTTTTTTTTTTTTTACTTTTTTTTTACTAAAAACATGAAACATTATGCCTGTCTTCTAAATTCATGCAGTTTTTATTTGGAAATACTATCTTTAGTGTACATGTAGGAAAAAAGTGGCTAATTTAGATGCTTAACCACCTTAGCGGTATGGACGAGCTCAGCTCGTCCATTACCGCCAGAGGGTGCCGCTCAGGCCCTGCTGGGCCGATTTTGATGAAATAAAAAGAAGCACACGCAGCCGGCACTTTGCCAGCCGCGTGTGCTGCCTGATCGCCGCCGCTCTGCGGCGATCCGCCGCGAGCAGCGGTGAAAGAGGGTCCCCCCAGCCGCCTGAGCCCTGCGCAGCCGGAACAAGTGGGCTTTCATGCAGCCAACTTTCAGTTGGCTGCATGAAATAGTTTTTTTTTTATTTAAAAAAAACCCTCCCGCAGCCGCCCTGGCGATCTTAATAGAACGCCAGGGTGGTTAAGTGGAGGGAAGCATCTGGATAATCCAGTAGCTTCCCCGTCTCCCTCCTCCTCGCCATTCCAGTGCTGGAACCCCCCAATGCTCCTTGTGAAGGGCTTGTCCAATGAGTAAAGCTGCGCAGCACTGTGGAAAGATGTCTTGTGCCTGCGCAGTAGCACAGAGTCTGTTGGGCTCTGCTTTATCTGAGCAGCTCCATGCAACCGCGCTCGTTCATGTACAAGCGTTTGGCTGCAAGTCCTCAAAGAGGCCAGGTGAGAAGTGGTGGTCTGGAGGAAGAAGTGTGAAGCCTCTGAAGGAACTGCAGACTACCCTGTGAATCTCTGCCCACCTCTTTTTTAATTCACAGGTTTGCTTGAAGTTGAGGGACATAATAATTAGAATTTAAAATATTAGCTTTTCCTATGAATTCTTCATACTGGGTATAGTTAGAGGTGTGTGTGTGTGTGTTGTTAAAAAAAAAATACTGTTGTTGTTGTTTTTTTTTTTTCGTTTTTTGCATTGAAGGATGTCACTCTGTCATTTCAGTCTAGAAAAGTATGTGTGCAATAGTACAGAGGGGAAATTGAAGATTACTGGCTATTGACCACTGAAAATGCTTGAGGGAAGATTACCTGCATTTCTTTTACCATTAAAAACTATTCCTTAAATATCACATACATGATGAACATAGCAGCAAAATGGGAAAATGCGTTCAACACAGCACAGTTAACCAGATCCAACAATCTCACATCCCTCTTCCTTCACATTCCCCGGCCAAAGTCTTGTCCTAATTTTACTTGTACATTAGGTCATCCCTTTTTCTTGTCTAAACTCTATTTTGTGCCAAAATTTTCATGCTCCGTGAAATTTTCCAGTGTGGTGGAAGATTTTTTGCGTCCAGCCAAGTGCTTTAATTTCTATTAATTTCTGTATGATTTTTTTTAAAGCTAATGTAATTTCATTGTGTATTTTTGCAGACGAGCTTTGTGCAACTAGCATGACATAATAGAATAGTCCTTCAGAGCCCTAGTGACAATCATTAGGTAGGCTTTGTCATTTGCTGTATGTTGGATGGCTGTGGAGTTGGAGTCCATATGTGTAATGGAACATGGTAAAAAATGATCATCCACAAAGATGTGACCTCCAAGTGAAATTAAATGATTACTTGTACATAATGCACTTCATCAACTGCATAATGTGCTGTCAAAACTGTTGATTGTCAGTTAATGGTTTTCCTGCTGCTTTCCTTATGTCAACAGTGGTGGAGATGTGTATGTTTAATGTTCTCTATGTGTTAAATTATGATCAGTAATAAAACCTAAAAAAAATCAAATATATATGTTTACAAATTGCAATAAATTATTTTCGTTTTGAAACTAAAGAGAAACATTTGAGCAAAATAGACTAATAGGCTTACGATGATTTCTGGTATTGCTCTGAGATACTGTAGGATTTGCTAACGGTGGAGACTGATGCATTATCTTAAAGGGAACCTAAACTGAGAGGGATATGGATGTTTCTTTTTAAACTATACCAGTTGCTTGTCAGTCTTGCTGATCTCTTTGCTGCAGTAGTGGCTGAATCACAAACCTGAAACAAGCATGCAGCGAATCCAGTCTGACTTCAGTCAGAGCACCTGATCTGCATGCTTGTTGAGGGGCTGTGGCTAAAAGTATTAGAGACACAGGTTCAGCAGGCGAGTCAAGCAACTGGTATTATTTTAAAAGGAAATATCCATATCCTTCTCAGTTTAGGTTCCCTTTAAGTAAACCCAAATCTGTTCGTAGCTGCTGTTTAGAACTGTCAGACAAAACACAGAGCATTTATATCCCGTTTCCTCATGGTGGACTCAAAGCGCCAGAGCTGCAGCCACTAGGGCGCACTCAGTAGGCAGTAGCAATGTTGGAGTCTTGCCCAAGGTCTCCTACTGAATAGGTGCTGGCTTACTGAACAGGAAGAGCTGAGATTTGAACCCTAGTCTCCTGTGTCAGAGCCCTTAACTAGTACTCTATCCAGCCTCATAATTATTCTACCTGCCTTTCACATGAATGGAATGTTATCTTTGAGAAAACCCAATCCTCCTTTCCTCTTCAAATTCCCATCAATCAACTAATTCTGAAGGCGGCCATCTTGCATATAACTGAGGTGCTCTGTGCAAGTTAGAGTGAACGTAATTGTAGTTTTGTGACTTAACAGCTTTTGCAATGAAATGGGTATAAAGAGAGAAAACCACAATCTCAGCTGCATGGAGAGCTCACTGCGGCTTAGTGTGACACATTGATTAAATTCCCAGGTCAACATTAATCTAAACCGAATGACCTTTTCAAATGCTTCAAAAAAAAGGTTTTTTTTTTGTTTTTTTTTCTTCCCCTCATTTGTTTGTTTTTTTTTTACTTGTAATGATGTGGCTATTACAGTGGAGGGGAAACTTTGACCGTAGTTCTTCTTTAATACAATCCAACATATCCTAGGGCATGCTTGGTAGAAGCCTCACACCACTTACATGGCTGAACGACATGAGCAAACTTTCATACAAGCTGCTCCTGACCCCCCTGGCACAGGTAGCCCTCTTTATATCATGGAACCCAGTGGCAAAGGCAGGCAGCATGGTAATTCTCAGAGAGAGTTGTTCTTTAGGTAATCACCTTCTTCCTTCATCAGCTATGATCTTCGGTGAGTCAGCAGCTCTCCTGGTGGCGGGTCCATCCCGGGCTCCCCTCCTTCGGCACAGGCTCCTCCGTGTCCACCTCATCCGGTCCTTCTGGTGGGGTGTGTGCTACAGGGCAGGTGAACGGCGGGCGAACAGAGAGTGGGCGGGTATGTTACTCCTGTTTATGCCAGGCGCCACCCTTAGGTGTTCTGCCGTCTGAATTTGCTGCTTCAGGCGCTGTCATGGAAGGATCGTCCTTGCTTCTCAGCTTCATATAGTAAAAAGTAAATAGCATGTATAAAATATGCCTTCTCTACCTTCTCTGTCACACAATAACTTCACCACACATTCACTGCTAATTCTCACTGCCACACACCCCAATGCAAATTGGAACACTCAAAACCTGTTCCCAGGTCAGTCTTAGTATGTGTAGTGGACCGGTCCACAAAGCAAGGAGCACAGAATGCAAATGTAAGTACGCTGATCTCAGATCGGCAACAGAGAGTGGTAACATATAGTTTCAGACTGCAATTGTGACATTCAGTGGGTTAAAGTTCACTTGCGGATCATTTAGTTAATCAAAGAAATAGCAGTAGTATGTGAAAACCTATATTTGCCCATGATTTTTTGTCATCCTATAGACCTTTTGCTTTAAAAGCAGAAATTTGAATGTGTTTGGTAAAACATGCCAGTGTGTTGAAGGTGCTTAAAAAAATCTGTTCTTAAATGCACATAAAAATGAAATGCACATCAAAAGCCATTTACCTGACATATGCATCCATTCTTCTATGCAGGTAATAGGTAGTGATGGGGCATGCTGAGCTATGTTTATTCAAGAGACCTGCCATTTCCAAGTAGCCAGCTGATGTAAGTAGAGATGAAACAACATGGCTTTAAACAGCTGGTGTTAAATGTGGTTTTGAGTGCGTCAACCTCTGTTTTGGGGGTAAAAAAAACCCTTTGTTTTATTTTCCTTTTTACTGGCTTTTGCATCTACCTCTCCCTGTTAAATGGCTTACTTTTATTATTTCTGCACTGTCAACACTCTAGCAGATTTTAAAAGAACATTTTTATCTGTCTCTGCTGCAACAGCTAATTATAAGCCAAGCATTTTAAGGGTTTTCAAATGCACAATGCGTGAAACTGCTGGTGTGTGGTAGAACTCATGGAGAAACCTGATCAGGTTAATCCATATACCTCTCACTTCAGGTGTGCTTTAAGAGTCTTATAATCTGATCAAAGTATTCACATGCTTATCCACGTGCTTGCTATACCTGAGCCACTTAACTTGTTAGCGATCTGCAGTGTTTGCTATACCACACTTTCTGCATTCTGATACTGCTCTCAAATCTTGGCCATTTTATTTTTGCTAGAATGTTCTTGAAAATACTGTATTTTTTTGGCATATAAGACTCTCTGGCATATAAAATTCACCTGGGTTTACAGGGCAAAAAAACAGGGGGAAAATATACTAAACCTGCTGCATCCATGGTCCAGGAACATCTTGTAAATGTTCTCTCCCAATTTTTGGGTCCCCAGTGTCCCCCCTCCTGTCCCCAGTGTGTCACCTGTCCCCAGTGTGTCATCCTCTGCCTTTGTTTTCCCTCTGCTCCCCCTGTGAGAATCGGCAGCGTGGCTCACCTAATCAACAGTTCCAGCAGTTAGACCTTTCTTCTCCTGTACAGCTCCCTTAGTGCCGGCTTCTGCTTATAACATGATCAACAGAAGCCAGCAATAGGGGAGCCGTCCAGGAGAGGAGAGGTCTGCAATTGCCACCGGAACGATTGATTAAGCTGCGGGAAGGGGGGGTGTTGTGTCGGGTGTGGATGGGATACACTCAGCAAATGGGGGCAGAGGAGGATATGCATGGGGGAGTGGGAGACACATAGGGAGACAATACAGGGAGTCTCCGGCATTGCAGCAGTTCATATCGGTGCAAGTTTGTAAGTCAGAGATTCCCGGTATTTGGCATATGACGCAGGGACTTTTTTCCCCATTTTTGAGGAGAAAATGTGTATCTTATATGCTGAAAAATGCAGTGCCCACTTTTTACACGGATTACATTATTCACTAAAATACATGGGCATGACAAAACAATTATTGCCAAAAATATACGGGCATGAGAAAAACAAGACTTTTTTGCCAAAAATTGTCTATGGGCATGAGAAAACCTATTTTTTCCTAGATAAGAAAATATGCATAAAAATATATGGGCATTCATGCAAAAACGCATATTAACCAGATGCAATAAATCTGCATGAAAAAAGAAAGTTCTCATTTTTGCAAAAATGTGCATGTTGTAAAAATCCATTGTAGTTTTGTGAAAATATCCAGTCAGATGAAAGTGCTAATTTGATGGGACAAGGACTTTTCTAAAAAATTAGAGCTCATCCTTACTGGCTAGTCATATGGTGGCCTCTAACGATCTAATCTCTTTTGTTCAGTCTTACCATTGCTATGTAATATAAGTGACTGCCTAAAGTATCCATTCAATATATTCACTCAGTTTATCCCTCTATTACATACAATTGGTAAGATTTGACAAAAAAGATTGGATCATTAGTGGCCACCATAAGGCAGCATTGTCACAGAAGACTTGCGGCAGGCAACATGCAAACAGATTAATACTGGAGCAGATGCCCAGATGAACCAGTCAGATTTCAGCTGTTGCCTGGCACAAGATATCTAGTGCCTCTGGGCAACTGCTTCAGTTTGGCTCCTGCATTTTTTGTGCTTGAAAATTGGCCCAGCTTATAACAATACTTTATCAGGAGAAATATGAGTGGACTTCTAGATTGCTGTACGTTTTTGCTGAATCAGGGAGATCTGGATTCCTAAAGCAATAGGCTGACTCAGGGCAGAGGCAGAGGCGAGAGAGGCTTTAGCCTCAGGGTGCAGTGTAGGAAGGGGGGGGGGGTGCACAGCTCACTCAGCTATCATTCCCCTATTGTGTTTTAAGCAGAGAGAAATAAGAAAAGGGGATACAAGGCCGTGACTGTAAGTCAGATAACTACAGATTAAGGTGGTTGGGGGGCCTCTTCGTCTAATAGCAATCAGGGTGTGACTATTGGGGTGGGAGGAATGGAGGGGGTGCACTTTGGTGTCCCAGTCTTGAGTGCTGGAGGACCTTGTCCCAGCTCTGCAGACTTTACTTTGAATCTAATGTACTGATGGTTTACACTTGAATTGAAGGAGTTAAGTATGCTGGAGAAGAGGTTTCTGGAAAGGTTGAATGGGATGTTTAGAGAAGGTCTTGAAATTGTTCTTGGATGCTGTGTAGGTATTATGACTGTTTCTCTTGCCTCTCTTGCGTTCATAGTGATTTTTCTTTCACTGAATTTTCTTCCCTTTCAGATGTTTAGCAAAAGTTGGGCTCTGCGGGGCTTCTCTAGAACTGAAGAGCACAGCTGAGCTACAGAGCAGAGGCTAGTCAAGATGTCAAGCTCTGAGACTAGAAGATGAAAAGAGCAGGAATAGAGAGAGTGATGAAAACCTGACACATGCTCTGCGCTCTCACTCTTCCACACTTTATCTAAAAAAAATGTTTTGGCCAGTTCTAGCTTAACATCTAAGTGATCAGATACACACTAAAACATTCAAAGCAACACGCCAGACTTTTTTTTCCCATCTTTTTAAAAGAATAGGCTCCACCACCCAAGGGTTCTTTCTTGAGGAAGAGAATTTGATCAGGGCACTTTTGCTGGCAACAAGCATTTTGGCTGTGGTTTCAATGCAAGCTATCTCAGCAGGTGAGGGATTTAGACTCAGTTCCCACTTGGAGCAGGTGCAAAACGCATAAAAGTGCGTCTGCTCAGGATGCACTGCGGTCCGCTACATGTCTGCACCATCCATATACCCGCGAAACGTGTTGCACCTTGTTCGGAGTATGTAATTAAACTGATTTTTGCTTAAAACTGCAATTTTTTGTGTCTGTTTTGGAGGGGTAAGTCCACTGCTACCTACTTCATTTTATCCATTCTAAAGAAATATTGTTTTTACCCTGTTGGCGCCTCTGTACTACTATTGCAGTTTTTTCCACCCCTGGTGGAGGGGAATTCTTCCTTTTTCCCGATTTACAGAGAGCGACTTTTTAATCCTGAGTGGTGACAGGTCTAATCTCCTCACCTGCCTTCATAGTGGTTACCTGGACGGTAACCCTTGTTTGTGAGTTTAACCTACCTATACTTACCTTCCATACCCAATTTACAGTACACACTACACTATACTGGGCTCTCGGCGTCTTCCCTTATATTTCGACGGAGCGGATACAAGTGCTTTAGTGTGTTTATGCCGTTAGAGAATGCTGGTAATTAGTGGTGGTATTCGAATTTGGGATATTGAATTCTAAATACCCGAATTCTCCTAAATACCAGTGATGAGCAAAAATGCTAATATTTTTTTTGCATCAATTATCGTTTTGTAATCAGTTTGTGATTTATTTTTTTCCCCTGAATTTTCATACAACATAATATTTTTGTGGTAAAAATAACGATTTGCCAAATACAACTGCCATATTGCGAAAATCCGATGTATTTTCACTAAAATGTTCTCAATCGAAAATGCCATTTTTGATGCAAAAATGACTTTGGCAGAAATTAGTGAGCAACACTGCAGAACACCACACTTCAGTACCATTCAGTGCCAAACTAGCAGGTAGAGTCAGGGGGAGTTCACTTACTTACGCTTTCCGTGTTTCACATAAGTTCATTACAACCTCATTCCGGCTTTGGAAGGATGAAGCATCGGAGTGTCGTAAAGAGCAAGCAAGGGAACTCCCCAACCCTGTCCACTTGTTCGGTACTGAATGGTGCTGAACTGTGCTGTTCAGGATAATTTGGGTATTTAGAATTCAGTATCCTAAATGGGAACATCAACACAGGAGAACCATAATGTGACACAGCCAACCTGTAGTGGACTTGTTAGAAACTGTTCTATATTTAGGTGGCAGAAGTTTACAGCCCTCACCTCATATTGAAGCCTAGTAGAAATGTTGGTGGATTAGTGGTTGTGTGGTTACAGGTATGTCCATGCAAGGAACAAAAGAAAAAGCTGCCCTGGAGTCATTAAAATTAGAAGGGATAATTAAGTATACAAAAAAAAGCCAGTTTTACATACCTGGGACTTCTACCGACCCACTGCAGTTGACCTGTGCCCGCGCCGGTACTCTGATTCTCCGGACCCCTCCATGGCTCAGTTTCAGCGACTGAGTCTGTTGCCACCCACTGTGCCAGCACAGCCCTGGCCGCGTATCCTCATTTACGCTCCTGGCACTGGGAGCGTCTTGCGCAAGCGCAGTAGAGATTTTCTCATTCTGCGCCTGTGCAGGATTCTCCCAGTGCCGGGAGTGTGAACCAAGACATGTGCGGCCAGAGCCGCACAGGTGCAGTGGCCTGCAATGGGATCAATCGCCGAAACTGAGGTACGGCTGGAGACTGGAGGATTGTAGAGTACCGGTGCAGAGGTCTACTGCAGGGGGCTGGTAGAAGCCCCAGGTAAGTACAACTGGCTTTTTTTGCTACACAATATTCCTTTTATTAGCATAAATCCTCTCTTTGTTCTGATATGACCCTGGTGAACTCTGCAAAATGTTCAAAATAGAAACCAGCTTTTAAAACTCTGATCCAGGTTTCCTTGACTCTCTGGAGTTCTCCCATGTTTTCCAGCTCATGAGAAACTCTGTAAATTCATCGCAATACATTCCCGAGGCACCAAGTGTAAAAGATTAAATATTAAAATGTGTTTTGCTTAACATGTTACAAATCAATGAATACAAAAACGACCTCTAAAAAATAAATTTGTCTGAAGGAACACATTCATTGTTGGCAACTGACAAAAAAATGCATTAAAAGCTGCAAATGGAAAATCAAGTTGTCAAGACTGCCAAATAAAATGAGGCTTGCTAGGGAGAGAACAAAAACCCAAATATTCTTTACATGTATTTCTAGAAGTAAGTCAAGGTCTAAACCTGCCGGCCCCACAGAAGTGACAAAGCTTAGCTGGATGCTGAGGACAAGAAGAAAGCAAATGTATTCAATATAGTCTTGTGTTCTGTCTATGCAAAGAACATTATGGTTCTGATGTACTGCAGGAAGACAGAAGCGCTGGCACAATTGCAAATGTACCTCAGCAGCTTAAAGAGACTCAGAGATAAAAAAAATAGTAGTAGAACCGATACTTACCTGGGGGCTTCCTCCTGTCGTTCAGCCACTCTTCCAGTCTGGGTCTTCTGCGCATGCGTGGACCTCCCATGCATGTGCAGTAGACCCAGATTGACGCGGGGCTGATCGCGGCTGAATGGCATACCGCGGGAGGACAGTGAGGCACTCACACGTGTTTATGGGGCGGGAGGAAGCCCCAGGTAAGTATTGGTTCTACTACTATTTGCATGTCTGGTTATCTTTAAAGTGAACCTGAATTGGAGACAAAACTAAAAAAATAGATACTTCAGTAGAGAAAAGGCTTTAGATAATACAGAGGCTTCCAAGATCATCCTTGAGCCCACTGTTCCTACGCTGGGTCCCTCTGTACTTATCTGACTAGGGTTTGTCTGTGCTGTCATGGCCTCGCCCCCACCTCTTCATGCATACTTACGTGGCTTACGGAGGGGGACAGTGGAGGAATGGCTGAGAGCGTGATAACTGGGAGGAACGAGGAGGACTTCAGGGGCTGGAAAAAGCTCCAGGTAAGTAAATAGACAATTATTTTTTCCACTTACGGTTCTCTTTAAAGGTTGAACTGTAAGCATTCAAGGTGACTTGTATTATTAGAATAACCCCCACTTCCCCTCCAAGTCAGCTGCCAGGCCACCCCATGTCTTCTCCCAACTTCATAGTGGTCACCAGGGTCCTGCATGGTTTTTGCAGAATAGAGACTTGCCTGTCTGGGCCAGCATTCTACTCTATTACTACATGCACTCTCATCTTTATCCTAGCAGGGTTCCTCTCCTCAGTGACCAGACATGTTCTTGCATGGCCGATCACTGAGAAGATGCAGCCAGTGGGAAGAAGATGGGAGTGCATGGAGTAATGGAGGACTGCGCCGACCCAGAACAGTGAGTCGCTATGTTGGGTCTTTGGGCCATAACTAGGTAAAGACATTAAAGAAAGCGCAATAAAAGTGATATTTACAACTTCATAGGACACTTAATAATGGTGACAGCAACAGATGTACTTTTCGTGTGTTAAATTTGTTTTCTTTGCTAAACTTGATCTTTAAGTGCAGATAGTTGCTGGTTGTTCCGGACTGCTGCACAGCATTGCCTATTCACTGGGCCATTAACACATAGAAAATAATAGTAATTTGTTTTTGGAACTGTACACAGCCAAGATCAAATATTATTTCCCCAGGTCCTAAACCGACAAGGACGATACTATCTGTCTGGCCGTAAATTAGTAAATATTTGTACTTTTTCATGAAAATAAATCTTTATATGCACAGTTCCGCTTCTTGCCTTGAGGAGCTGCGTCGGAATTTCAAGCAATCTAAGAACTGAAGAGTAACTGAAATGTAAATCAATGTGGCAATCTTTCCTAATGAGCATTTACAGCAGAGGGAATAAGGAAACGGCAAATAGAATGTGAAGGTGAAGTTTGCCAGCCTGCATACAGAACTTGCACAGATTTCTAGGCAATCTCCGGTATTTGTTTTTTAAGCAGTTGTTTTGGGTATAGAACATAGTAGAAAATATAGCAGCAGCCCAGTACAAGCCGAAGGATCATTAAATAAAAATCTTGGCGTGCCAAAGTCTGTTTGACAATGGCATTTCTATTCTGTATATGGACACAGGCTTTAATGCTATCCCACTAAATGCACTCTTAGCTTTATTCCCCGTCTGGCATAGCAATGTCGGCTCCCAGCACGTTGGCGGTAGTTCTTTAGGAATGGTTTATGCTTTTATATTTTATCCCCTGTTGCGTTGAGAGGCATGTACTGGATTTAGGCGACTTCTGCTGTAATTGCCACCAGCTGTTAAATATAAGTACAGCCCAGTAAATTAAAAAAGTGTCTTCTTTGCAGAACCAAAGAAAGATCATTTCACTCAAGATTCCCTTTTCATTACTTAAACCCGAGAGAGTGATGGGGATCATAATACTGTGAATTAGTTGAATTTTGGAAGTCCTTCCGCTAAAATAAATTTTTCTCATTATAGAACACAAATTCAGTAAAAAGACATTTATTAATTGCTAGTTTATGCATGACAAATGAACAGAAAATACAGCCTAAAAAAAAGCACAGAATGGGGCTTTTGTGTGCTCTATGCGATCTAGAAGCCATTTTGGAAGCTGCACCTGCACAAATCATTAGTATTTCAAAAGATAAAAGATTTTTATTATTATAAATGAACACTCGTCCTACACTTATCCTTGTAAGGGTCAGATGCATGAAGGTAAGTAACACAGGACACAATACTTTAACTGGAAAAAAACGACTAGGATAATGGTAAGATGCTTTATTTTAAATAAACCAAAAACTTCGAATGGCTAAATAGAAGCTAGGGGTCATACAAAATTTGTGCAATCACATATACGTAGACTGCGTAAAAGGGCTGTTCACCACTAAATATGTAGCACAACTTTAACCGCTTCCAGACATAGATTTCAATTAGCCTGCCGCTGATCGCACCACTTTCCCGCCACTGCAGCCCACTCGCCCTGCTGTCTGTTTCATTGGCTCCTGACCCTGTGATCACTGTGAACCAATCGTAGCCAATCACAGTGAGCACAGGGTCAGGTGCAGCTCACAGAGCTCTGTAGTCCTACCAACAGCAGAACGAGTGGGCTGCACTGACAGGAGAGCGGCGCGGATGACGAGAGTGACGCGTCCATGTGGCGTGACATTGGTGAGCCCTGTTTTTTGTAATGCAGTCTCTGGTCCTTAATGGGCCAGAGACTGCTGTTACTCAGTGATTAATAATCTCCAGTGTAAGATGTAAATGATGTAGTAGAATGAAGATGCTCATTTACTGTAGAAAAAAGAAGTTCTTGCAAAATATTAACAGCCGAGAGCAAGGCATAGACGGCTGTTACTATTTTGCATAGTCACTGTTCCTTTGTTGAATTATTGTAGAAGCACCTTACATAATCCAAAATAGCAGGGGGTGATGTTGCACCGTTTTCTTGTACCTGTTACAAAGTAACGCATTATGACTTTTATGTGTTTGCTGGAAATGGTGTAGAGTTTGCCATGTTCAATAAAATAGCCATTGACTTATACACACCAAGATGTACTTACTCCTTATTAACGCAAAGAAAACCTGCCCAGTAACGTAATGAGCAACTTTACAAAAAGGATAATACAAGAGAAAAAAAATAAATCAAGACCTGTATAATTTGTTCATGTTGTTTGATCCTGCATGAACCTGCAAGTCAGGATCTTTACTGCTGGCTTGCGTGAAAAAAAGACCTAAGAGTAAAAAATGCCACTAGATTTTCCCATGTCTACCAGCAGTAAAGATGCTAATGGCACAAAATTCTGTTATCTATTATTATTATTTTTTTTTATTTATATAGCGCCAACATATTCCGCAGCGCTTTACAAAGCACAATAAGACGACAGTGGGAACATATATATACTAACAAATTGTAAAACAGAGTTCCAAGCAGCACAAATATTGTGACAAAACCTGTAAACATTAGAGGGAGGACCCTGCCCTTGCGAGCTTACAATCTAGTGGGTAGTGGGGGACACATTAGGTAAGGGGGTGGAGGATGGATGAGGCAGTGACCCTTTGCCTCTGATTACATTGTGTCAAATAAGTAAAGAAGGGCTATAGAATGTTATAAGCTTGTCTGAAAAGGTGTGTTTTAAGAGTGCGTTTGAAGATGTCCAGGTTTGGAGCATGACGTACAGGCTGTGGAAGAGAGTTCCAGATAAGAGATGATGCTCGTGTAAAGTCCTGGATGCGAGCATGAGAGGGGGTGATCAGCTTAGAGGCCAGGATAATTTCTTGGGAGGAGCGGAGGTTGCGGGAGGGACAATATCTTGAGATTAGTGATGAGATGTATGGAGGGCACAACTCATGGAGGGCTTTGTATGTTAGAGTCAGGAGTTTGAACTGGATCCTCTGGGTAATGGGTAACCAGTGGAGAGAACGGCACAGTGGGGCTGCATCGGAAGAGCGTGTGGAGAGGTGAATGGACGGGAGATGATTAAGGCATGTACAAGCATCTTGGTGGCCTCTTGTGTGAGGAAGTAGCAGTAGGGTATTGTACCGTGTTAGCCATCAGTAAAAGCAAGAAGTTTTAAATCAGGATGATACCATTTATTGGCTAACTACAAATGAATAAGAATAAACAAGCTTTCGGCCTTGCAGCCTTCGTCAGGTTTACATCCTGTTAGTTTGCAAGCTGGTGGTACAGACAGCTTATATGCATGCAACATCAAAAGGGAAAACAGATATTTTTTTCAAGCATAAATACGTCATTAAGATGCCTTAATACACACAGACCATCTAAATGGGGTAAGATAAGGATCCTTGTTTACTTCATTGCTCACAGACCTGGTATTAGGATTGACCCAGAGGTATCGTAAATTCTTAATTCACAAGTTCAGCTAGAGTGGCTGAGACAGTTCATATATCATCAATCTCAGAGGTATCGTAAATTAGATTGAGATTATATGAACTGTCCCTGACTGTCATCTAGTAGTGATGGCAGATCAGGAGCTGAGAGATAGATTTAGGTGTCATCCGCATAGAGGTGATACTGGAAGCCAAAAGAGTTAATTAGTTGTCCCAGGCCATGAGTGTAGACTGAGAAAAGAAGTGGCCCAAGAACAGAGCCTTGAGGAACACCAACAGACAGTGGGCGTGGGGAGGAATTGGTGTTAGAGAAGGACACAGTGTAAGAGCGTCCAGAGAGATAAGAGGAGATCCAGGAATGAGCTTGTCCCTTGATTCCTAATGATGACAGTGTATGCAGAAGCAGAGCATGATCAACCGTGTCAAAAGCAGAGGAAAGGTCAAGGAGTATTAGAATTAGGAGTATTAGAATCTATAAACACGCTCACAATGTGATCGGCTAAAAGTTTGTTTTTTTTTTTATTTATTTTCTTTTTAATGCACAGACAGAGGAACTGCTTGCTTGGCAACAGCATGTTATTGCCCACAAAGCTTTGAGATTCACAGCTACTAAACTGACATAGCCATGGCTAATGCAGCATCAGTTGGTATCGGGGAGCACACATGGAAAAGGGCAGAGGTGTGCCACCACCTATAATCTCTTTACCAAATGACTGTGTCGGGTACCACCGCTGAATAGAAAGGTTCCTTTACTGCAGAAGCTTTAAAATCGTTACATAGCTAAACAGTGGATACAGCTGTGGCCTTGCTTTAGCTATGTTGCCATTTTAAAGCTTTTGGAATAAGGCTGGGAACACACTAGGCAGAAACGCTAGCGTTGCGGAAAACACAGCAGAAAGCACACCCAATGCAAGTCAATGGGCCGCATGAAAAATATGCATAGGTTTGTTGCATATTTATCCAAAATGCATCAAAAATGCACATAATGAAAGTCAAAGGTGATGCAGAGGTATTGCGTTTGGTATGCGTTTTGCATGCATTTTTATATGTGTTTAAAAAAAACCAAGTTTGATGTACTTCTGCTTCCTATTGACTTCCTAGTGATTTGCACAAAATGCATTAAAAAAGCATGCAAAGCACATTACAAACCGCACATGTGTTTTGCATATGCGAAGCGCAAATGCATTAAAACGCAAGTAAAATGCATACTGTATGCTGGAAAAAACCGCAACTACACAGAAAACACACTCCAAACACACGGCAAATGCATAAACAAATATGTGCAAAAGGCAAACCTTACCGCACTGCCTAGTCTAGTGTGTTCCCAGCCTGACGGAAATGTTAGTCAGCTATGGTGTCAGCCTACATTTGTTAACAGCCATGGCTAAAGTGTGACATCACACTGTGGGAGGGGATTCAACACATTACCGGCCTCACAGAACTCCCTGATTGAGTATTAGAGAGCGAGCGCTGTAAGAACAGCGCAGGAGATTTGGGTGCAGCCGGCACCACCATAGGCCGTAATAGGAATTATGGCTATAGCGGCGCACAGTCAGTAACTTTGGCGCCGTCAGGGGACAAAGCTGAAGTAACTTTTACAACCCTGTAGCTCGAAGCGGAATTACATCATTCCCCACTACCCACGTGGACCTGGAGGGGGAATAGTAATTAACGCCGCCGGGAACTTGTGCAGCAGCAGGGTAAGCCATATATTGGCTGTATCCTGCGCCCAAGTCTCCCGGCGGCCAGCTCATATGTATGCTTAGAGAAAAAGTAAATATTTCTTGCGGGAAAGGGGGTAGAGGCTACTGATTAGTATAAAATTCAATCCTGGGTTAAAGTTAATCTTTAAGCAATTGTCAGTCACAAAGAAGCTGTTTCTTATTAAGGGCATGAGTCACAAAGCTTTTTCCTCTGTTTTCACCTTATCTATGTTACTTTTTAAAGCTCTCAAAGAGCAAAAATATGATCTACTGTGTATACTGGTGTATAAGACGACTGGGCGTATAAGGCGACCCCCAACTGTTCCAGGTAAAATATAGAGGTTGGGGTATACTCGCCGTATAAGACTACCCCACAGTAAGTTTGTATAAGGTACGCCTTTTCTGGAAAGAAACTCTTTGAGAGATAGCAAACTGAATACAAAAAAAATCTTTTCATAGTACTGTAAAAATTTAAATGTCTAATTGTCAGATAAAGCCATTCCTTGTGTATTCTCAATTTTCTTTTCATAGGTAAAAACTTAATGAAAATGAAGACTTTGGGCTCGATTCACAAAACTTCTCATGAATGACTTATCACTTATTTGATAAAAATAACCTTTCAGCACATTTACAAGCAGCCGCGCGCACAGCAGTGCAGCTTCCGGAGTCACCTGACTGGTGACGTGTGCACCCCACAATACAGCCCAGCAATCTTCCTGCATGAGCGTCATCAGTGGGGCGCACACGTCACCAGTCAGGTGACGCCGGAAGCTGCACTGCTACTCACGCGAGCGGCTGCTCCCCAGAATCTATTACAAGAAGTTATTTTAAACGGAGAATGTGATCTTTCTTTTCACCAGATGACGGCAGGATTAGGTAATTACAGCTCTGCTCGACACCCGATACCCGGCACTGACACCCTGACCAGTGACTGACAAGTGACACTTGGCATATAAGACGACCCCGACTTTTCCGAAGATTTTTAAGGGTTACAAAGTCGTCTTATATGCTGGAATATACGGTAATTAAGGTAAGAAAAGTAACATTGAAATGAACTTAATCAGGAACAAGTTAGCATATCTATAGGGGTACAGGTATGGCACATACCATGGGCGCCTCTTACTTTAAAGAGATTGAGCAGCTGGCAGGGGCTCTGCTGTGTGGTGTCAATTGAGGTGGGGTGCAGGGACAGAGCAGATCAGTGCAGAGTTGGACCTTAATTTTATTTTTATTGATGCTAGCATATAATGCCAGACAGATATATCACCAAAACAGACAATAGATGATTTGTCAGCAACACAATTTTTTTCCTTTTTTCTTTTTTTTTCCTTCCAAGAAATCAAACAATAAATCTCTTCAATGCATGAACTGAAATGTTTAGATTGCAGCACCCTTCAAGGTGCTTATACTGTCAATCTTCGGCAAAAACATAATATCAAAAACAAGAACATAAAAAAACGCACCTTATATTTTTGAGATTGCGTGTTTTGTATGAGCGGTTTGTAAGTGATTTCATGAGTGGTTTTGGTAGAGTTTCTAAAAAGTGTCAGCTTTTTGCCAGCGATTGTGTAGCAATTAGCGGTTTTAATTCTGATTGGTCCTTTCAATTAATTTTAAATTATTTACAGTGTGCGTTAATGTAAAAACGCTAGCAAAATCGCTCTGTGTAGCTTTTGATGAGCAATTATGCCATAGTTTATATACTTTACATTCCAGAAACGTTAATTGCTAAACGCTAAAAATGCTGCATGTCCTGCGTTTGTGATTTTGGTAATCGCAATCGCTCCAGTGGAATTTGGCCCATCCATTAACATTAGCTGAGCGTTTAGGGGAATCGCTAGCGCTTTGAATCACTCCCTAAACGCTCACAAAATCGCTCTAGTGGGTTCCAGCCCTTAAAGTGGACCTGAAGTCTTGCACAGGACAGGAAAAACAGAGAAATGCACCCTGTATGTATTTAGAGAGTTTAGCCTGCCTAATTCCCCCTCATCTGTTTCTAATCACAAGTTGTAATTTGATCTCTCCCCTGTGTCAGCTGACTGCCATGGCAGATGAGCTAATTTGAAAGCACAGAATGTTAACAATATGTCTGCTTTCATGAAAGCAGGAAGCAGAAACACTGTAGGATTTGTATCAGCTCTAACAAATACATGTTTTCTTTAAATGTTGTTATGCTTTTGTGTATCTTTTAGAGTAGAGAGGAAGTTGTGAGTTCAGGTCTGCTTTGTCTAGAAGGCCAGTAATGGGTGTTGTATAGTGTAGTATATAATCTGATAACATAATACAGTACTGTATGCTCTGTAGTGCTTCTGCTGTAAGGAAGAAATCACCTGGTTCTCCATGCATGCCAGCTGCTATCTGTAGAGTTAGATAGATTTTTGTTTTATCTTTGTTCTTAAATGAGCTTGGCGAATAATAGCATGCTGTAGTGAGCCAGCTGACATGAGGAATGTTTCCGTAGGAATTAATTGCATGAAATAGTAATTTTACATCTAGCTCTGTAATAGAATTAACAATGATTGTAAATTTAGGGTGTTGGAGGTGGAAGGCTCAGAACAGAAAAGGTTCTTCACCACGTGGCTCCGGATTATATGGTATATAAATCTGACTCTGCTTCTGCAACATACTAACATTAATAACTCCATTAATTTATGTTTGTGGGATTTTAGTAGAGAAGTAAACAAAATAACTGCTTTTCAAAACAAACTGACACATTGATGTTGTTGTATTTGCTATGTTATGATGTTATGCTTTGGAGTTTCTAATTCTTTTTAACTATGTTATCAGTCCCTTACTAAGAAAAGAACACGGTCTTTGAAATGACAGATAATCCTTCTGCCGCTTGCACCGCTGAGTCCAGCCAAGGCTGTTATATGTGTTGAATTTAGAAGGAAACCCTCATTAACACAAGCAGAACATTGCTAGTCTATAGGTTCTTTCAGAGTTTGTATGCACGTCCTCTGGATGCCCTAGTTTCTCTCACGATCCAAAAACATACTGCTATAGGAACGAGCTGTCCTAGAAACTGCCCATAGATTGGAGTTGGGACATTAAAACGGAATGAAACCCAGCATTTCTTCTTTGCTCTAAAAGATTACTTACAGCATATTATATACAATTTTTTTTTTTTTTTTTTTTTTGCTAGAACAGCTAGAACAGCATTCAACTAGTTAAACACAGGACTTCCAAGCTCCCTGCAGGGAAAGCTGGACACATAGATAACATTATCTTGTGTTTACTTAATTGTATCAAGTGAGGAATGTAAACATTCTCTGGCAATTCAGACACTCCTGAACACAGACAGATACTTGGAAAGCTTTTCTGTTGCGAACCTATCCAATGTTAACCAATGGACCCATTCACATTAGTCCGTTCGAGTGGATCCGTTCAGTCCATTTCACCGAACGGACCACAAGTGTGACTCGCCAGTGCGATTTTTCCACATTAACTGATGCATAGCATTGACTGTGGGCTAATAGAACAGAGGGTCACGGATGGACAACTGATGCCTTTGAAAATTGATCCATTCCACACATCCATTTTAACAAAGATCAGTTTTCCGGCTGTGCCAGTGTGAACGGGGCCTTATCCAGCACCCACCTGCCTTTACAGTCACAATAACTACTCTGATGCATAGATGATCACTTGTCAATTGCACGATTATTATTTTTTATTTATATAGAACCAGCATCTTCTGTAGCATGGTACAGTGTGCAAAACAGTAGTGAGGACACACAAAGATGATGTGTGGTTTGAAATATCACCACAACTGGTATATTATTTGTTCACAGGTAGGTGTTAAATAGCATTAAAGATGCCAGCTCTATCCTCCTAAAAACTAAAGCTATGCACAAATGCAAGGTTTACACAACACAAGATGATCGTTTGTGAGCATCTCAAGCAGAAATGTAGGGTAAGTACAGGTCTAGCATGATTTTATTGTCTATGGGTCTAATTCACTAACTAGCAGTAATATTGCCATGAAGAGAAGGCACATGGCAATATTACCAGTGCTACTACAACAGTGTACCATGACATACACTGTTAGTGCAACTCGTGTTATGTGGATATTGCATGTGTTGTCTGGGTAATGCACAGTAGTAACACGCGTTACATGTTAGTTAAGTACCATGGGTTGCACTAATAGCATAATTCATGGTTCACTCCTGGGGTAGTGCTAGTTAGCTATGCTCCTTACAAGTAGCTACATCCTTGTCAAGGATGAGGGGTGGTTAACCTCCTGAGCGTTACGCTGCTCAGGAGGTTTTGCATTGTCCGTGCCCCCGCGCTAATTTATTAGTTAAAATGTGTCCTTTAGATACTAGCTAGCACTAGGCTAGCTAGTATTGTCTGCCGGCACCTCCGGAACCCCCTCCCCCCCCCCCCCCCCTAATCGCCTGCTGGATACATTACCACGCTGGGATCCAGCAATCGAGCAGCTTCCCGCTCAGCTCCAGTCTTCACTATGGGGAAGATCGTACATGACGTCAGTGACGTTTCTGACGTCATTCGCAGTCCCGATCCTCCACATAGTGAGAACCGGAGCCGTGTGGGAGGCTGCTTGATCGCTGGATCCCAGCGTGGTAATGTATCCAGTGGGCAATCGGGGGGGGGGGGGGGGTTGTGGCCAATCAGGGGTGCCGGCAGACAATACTAGCTAGAGTAGTGTTAGCTAGTATTTAAAGGACAAATTTTAACTAATAAAATAATTCTGGGGGGTCCCGATTGGCAGCAAAACCTCTGCAGCGGCATGATACCGCTAAGGAGGATAACTTACCCAGGCGGCAATGCGCTCCATTAGGGTCCCACATCACGTTCCAGGTCACTCCCATGCTTCCTCCTTCAACCCAGAACAAGGAAGCATGGGAGTGATGTGGAAAACTATTTGGAACGCAAATGGAGCGCATCCCTCTCAACCGTGGGCAGCCCAAACTCATTGAAATTTAGATTGAGTAGCTATGAGGGCGTAGCTACTTGTTATGAGCATTGCTAGTGTTTTCAGGATTGCCGTGCACTGCCACTGCACAGCAATATTACTGCTAGTTAGTGCATCAGGCCCAATGTTGCTTATAATTCGCTATAATAGTCTATAGTCTAATAGTCTGCTATTATAGCCCTCTTGTCTTCCGGCCTTCCCTCCCAAAACAGGTTGCTTATCTGTAGCCGAGCAATGTGTTTTGTACAATGATTATTCCTTTATTCCTGAAGTCATCCCCCTGAATGATCATTGCTAATCATTCTAGACAAAATATATTGAGTGTCTGTACAGGCCTTAAGTTTTGTCTGGAGATGAGTTTTAAACAAAGAATAAAACAAGTAGCAACAAAAATTGATTTTAAACCTCTCCAACTTATTTCAGAATAAAGTTTTGCCAGGAGGAAAATTGTTATCTTCCTACGCGACTGCAGTAAAGCAACTGAAGCAACAATTTATGGAAATAAACATGAAGGAATAACATATCAATGTCTTCAACTCTTCAACACTTATTCATAGCTCTGAGTCATTCTCAAATCTATTTCATCTGTTTAGTACCTTAAAATGTATCTAAACTTTCATAGAGAAGAACAATTCCTTCCAGGATAACTGTGAATTGTAAGTAGTTTACTAAACTTCACTCTAGCTGGCCTATCTCAGTTTCTTTCTGTCTGCTTGTATTGTGACAGGTAATACCCTCAGCCGCTGAGTAGTTGTAGCAACTCAGTGCAATGGTTCCCAGTTGTTTTGGCTGAAAATCGAAAGTGTACACCCATGTCCCCTTATGTCACTGGCCTCCGACTTTGTGATCTGCCTGCATGACACACCCCAGTTCTTTCCCCATGTAAATTTCAAAACAAATTTCCTCAGCATGATGACTCTTGCATGTCCACCCATACCTCCCTCTGTAGAGAAACACATGCTACTTGGCTGGGACACAAACAGCATTTCTGTAGGGCAGTCATTTCAAAAGTGTTGCCTGATCCAGCAAAGTAAGATCGCTTCAAGTGGCTCATATGTAAAGGTGTCCAAGCATGCAGAGGTTCCCATACAGGACTCGACCGTTGGCAGATATATACAGACATCTCAGTAACTAAATCTTACAAGTAATAAATACACATTATGGAACCTTTTATTTATGATGTAAATTGTAACTGCTCCACTTACAAGTCATTGTATTTGTAACTGTTCACTTTTTATATGCTTCTCAAATGTTAAATAAACTCATATTTAACAAAAAATGGTTTAAAACAAAACATACCTATGTGTTAGAATGGCCCAGTCAAAGTCCAGATCTAAATCCAATTGAGAATCTGTGACAAAATCTGAAAACTGCTGTTCACAAACGCTGCCCATCTAATCTGCCTGAGCTGGCGCTGTTTTGCAAAGAAGAATGGGAAAGGATTTCAGTCTCTAGATGTGCAAAGCTGGTAGAGACATACCCTAAAAGACTGGCAGCTGTAATTGCAGCAAATAGTGGTTCTACAAAGTATTGACTCAGGGGGCTGAATAATTACGCACACCCCACTTTGCAGTTATTTTTTTTTAAATGTTTGGAATCATGTATGATTTTCATTCCACTTCTCACATGTACACCACTTTGTATTGGTCTTTCACGTGGAATTCCAATAAAATTGATTGTGGCAGCAATATGACAAAATGTAGAAAACTTCAAGGGGGCTGAATACATACATACATATACATATATGTATGTATGTATGTATGTATGTGGGTGTGTGTGTGTGTGTGTGTGTGTGTGTGTGTGTGTGTGTGTGTGTGTGTGTGTATAGTCATCACATGCTTGAGGATTTTCTTTATATACATGTAGCTGATTCTATAGTTCACATCTGTTTCTATAGTTGTCTTGACTTGTCTTTGACAGATTTGTGTTTGTTGCAGATGTATTTCTTGTGAAGTCCTGGTTATCAATGGAATTTGAATATAGATGCTCTGGATATTGAACAACAATTTACTCCGTAATGTTTTTGTGATGTTTTTAAAATGTTGTTTTGCTTAATAAATCGTTTTTTCATGGAAGCAGACTACTGCTATTTTGCCAAATACTGCTGTGACTTATGGGGTTGTTGGCAGCTGAATTAAGTAATAATTTAACATTACAGTTTTAAAATCTGTTACAGACAAGGGAATGAAAGGGGCACTTTTATGGATAATCAGTCATTTTCTGAAAAGTAATCAATCAAAAGAGCATTGGTCACATGGTAAAGCTCTGGAGTGATTCCTGGTGCTTGAAAGGTGCCTCCAGGTAGAGGGAGAGGCCAGGAGCCCAATGGTGCAGTATCATTGTACAAATTGGTATAGTAAAAGATCTAGATATTATACTCACAAGGGTGGGTTGCAAAGACCTGCAACCACCATTAGAGCCTGCCAGAAAAAACAACCATTCCCACTTGGTATTCCAGATCTGCTTAGCAGGTTCTGGTCGGTTGCACTCCTTGGATTTATTGGAAACTTAAAGGGTTTCAATAAGGTTCACCTAAGGCTATGTCTAATCTAAAATACACAGTTGGAGGCGTCCTATATTTTACACACACACACACACACACACACACACACACACACACACACACACACACACACACACACACACACACACACACACACACAACGCATTTCAAGGGTGCTGGCCCGCTTCTTCGGGTCTATGCAAAAAGTGCCTACATGAAATGGATCTGATGTTCCAATCGATCCCGTCAATCTGATGGGATTGGTTGGGAGATTTTTGTCCATTATGGCGGCCACTAATTGATCCAATCTTTTTCATCCAATCTTACCTTTTTTATGTAATATAAGCAACTGCCTAAATTATCCATTCAATACATTCACTCAATTTACCCATATACGACATTGATTTGGTAACAGCCTGCTTTTATTGAGGTTAAAAAAACTTTTAGGCAGAAGTCACGCTTGCTTAAGGGGAACATAAACTGAGAAGCATATGGATTTTTCCTTTTAAAATAATACCAGTTGGCCGACTCTCCTGCTGATCATGTGTCTCTAATACTTTTAGCCACAGCCCATCAACAAGCATGCAGATCAGGTGCTCTGACTGAAGTCAGACTGGATTAACTGCATGCTTGCTTCAGGTGTGTGATTCAGCCTCTAATCAGGCATGGTCGGAAGAGCCAATTTCCGATTCCGCGGTAATTCTGCATACCGCCATAACAAAATTCCGCTTCCGCTACATTCCGGTGGAATTCCGCTACATTCCGCGGAATTCCGCGGTATTCCGCCACGTGCAATTTCCGTATTTTTAAACGGATTTCCGTAATTTTTAAACGGATTTCCGTAAATTTAGGAGGAATTACTCAATCGCTCATTTGAAATATCGTTTTTGTATCTGAAATTTAAGATGATCAATACTGTTGATATTTTGTAAATTTGGATAAAAAAAATATTGAAACCGTTATTTTAGCGCGGTAACTTTCCGCTGATTATGATTGGTGAACTCATTCCGCATCTCCTGATTGGTCAATTCATTCCGATTCCGATTTTGCCGGAATTCCGAATTCCGGATTGCAATTTCCGAATTCCGCGGAATCATGCGGAAACCCCAATTCCGGCGGAATTTCGGAATTTTAGCTTCCGCGGAATTCGGAAGCCCATGCCTGCCTCTAATGCAACCAAAGAGATCAGTAGGACTGCCAAGCAAATGGTATTGCTTAAAAGGAAACATCCATATCACTCTGTTTAGGTTCCCTTTAAATAGCATGCCTTTTGTGGCATGCAAGGAAATGCTCACCATCAAGATAGTAATAGAAGTCAATGGCCCACTTGCTAATTGAACATTTTTTGTGTTCGTTCGTGATCCATCTCTAACATCAGACCGATTTCTGCTATTTTTCCCACACCATGCAAAAATAGAAAATCGCAGACCAACATGGAAAATCGTGGATGGAAAAATGCAGCTGCAAACCCAAAATCGTACAAAATAACGCAGGAGCAAGGGTGACTCCACCATGCTCTGATATGACCATAAGAAAGAGGTTTTTTTACCAAAAGCCATTTTCTGCACCTTATGGACACTAGACTATTTGTGCATGCTTGTTTTTTCAGGCCCTGCTGCCACCAGTATACTGATTGCTGAGAGTTTGCAAATTATTTGAGACATGCTTTTGGACTGCCGTTTGTCTATGATGCAGCAGGTGCAATCTCTGCAAAATGTGTGTTAAGCTGAACAAGAAGCATATGGTTATTATGCAATAATAACAATATGGGCATCACAGTGGCATATAGTAGTTAGCGCTCTCGCCTTGCAGTTCTAAGTCACTGGTTTGAATCCCAGCCAGGTCAACATCTGCAAGGAGTTTGTATGTTCTCCCCGTGTCTGTGTAGGTTTCCTCCAGGTACTCTGGTTTCCTCCCACACCCCAAAAACATACTAATTGGCTTCCCCCACAATTGGCCCTAGACTACGATCGATACGTATACTAAACAATACATACATAGACCTTAGAGTATGGTAGGGATTAGATCGATCCCCGCGGGCGATTCACTTATCTTCAGCTCATTTTCCTTATCTTTTTTCCATTGTCCTGCCTGCGGTATCGTGCGGAATCGATCCGGCGGGTGATCGGACATCTCAGAAATTATCAATCGAGCCATCTAATGGCTCGATCGAGCGATACAAACATACCATGTATTCCCAGCGTAACGGTTATTGTTATCTACTGTACAAATCCCTCCTTTCACTATCTGCTTTTTATTGTAATACACAGATATCAGCAGTTTATACTCAGCAGAATTTGTGGAGTGTTTCAGTTTCTGATGTGATACAAGCTGAGATTTGCAAACCTTCCACTTAATAGCAAACCGTAGAAAAACCTTTCTTACTGTCTGCAATTTCTTCTGTCTGCTAAAATGAGATTACTTATCTTTCCAGGTATTCACCAACTAAGTACAGTAGAGTCCTGGCTAGCCAGAACTCAACTAACCAGCACAAATCGCCAGCAGTACTCAGTGGCGATGGCCAACTTCTTAGGCTTTTTGAGGCCTTTGCTTATGTTAAAGACTGGATTCCATGGCTCTCCCAAGGTTAATATACAGTACTTTCAATGACTGTATTTTAATATATATTGCAGAGTTGATGGTATGCATATAGAGTGGGGTATAGTACTGTATTAGCAAGGCCTAGTTTTACAATGAGGTTCAAGCAACCAGAAAGCACACTTATCCAGGATGGACCAATCCCTGTCTGTTCCAGATAAACAAAAATCTGCTCATAATATTTATTTAGATTTTGTGTTTCTTATGATCATTTTTGTTTAAAGAATTTCAAGCTCCAGACATTCATTATTAGTTAATTCTCTTGTACACTTGCATCAAGCTACAGCCTGCCTTTAACATATTCCAGTGTGATCTCATCACCTGGATGAGCATGTAGGGCGGGGACATGTGTTGCCAAGTTATATGGAAGACCAGTGAGTAACAGAACAGCCGCATGAAAGCCTCGTATTTCTCGGTTTTTGCATCTCAAGGGTGTCATTGTTTGTGTGCTACATCTTATAAAGTTTCCCATATTATTGGCTTTGATCAGTTTAGACTGGAACTGCATTCTAATGAAGTACGGTTTATTGCTCTGCTGTACTTTCCTCCAGCATTTGATTTCCATTTTACAAGGACATATAGCATGTGCACAGTAGTCATCCTCTTCTCCAAGAGTAATGGTGCACTGTGGCTTTTGATCTTTCTCTAACCAATTATCTTTGGATGTGACTGGTCTATTGTCTTCTCCAAATCAATTCCTTCACTTGTGAAAAGCTTTTTCATTTTAAACTTCCAATACTGGGAGTTCTTGTTGTTCAGATTCTATTGGGAACTTACTGTTGAAGATTTGTTTGCAACCATTAATGTTGCTGTTTGCGCTTAGTATTGATCTACATGCATATTTGTAACTGTGTCTTGTGTTTTGACTTCTACTGCTATATATATGTTTGGGCTTGTAGACAAAAACAATGTTATGATAGCACTTTGAGTAGACAGAAGCCTCATACAGTTACGGTATCTATTTTTCCATCGTCGGAGATCGCAGTCAGGATTTAAATACTCAGCAGCCCTACAGACCATCTTGACAAGTCTGCAGTCACTTGGAGTTAATTGACAGTACAAACAGGAGGAGCAGGCATTTATATAACGTAGTCCTCATGCGCACCGCTCCCCAGTTCTCCTTTGCCCACCTTTCTTGTGCAAATGCCCCCTCCCCACAGGCTACTTCCTGGTAGGCCGGGTTTTGCATTAGTGAGCAGGCACTGGCCTGGCTGCGCACATCCTTGATGTCATGTGCATAAGCAGAGCATAACTACAATACTTAATCCCTTATAGAATTGATATATACAGTAGTCAGATTTGCAATGTCCCTGATGTCTGGCACTCGACTCTTCCTTCCTCCACCTAATTTGGTATTGCCCCCTGTTTGCTGCAATGTGGGAGCAAATTACTAAATTTCTGTATGAAAGGATGGAGTGTCCTGTCACACTTGACTCTCGGCTTTGTATCCTGGGCATTATCCAAGATGAGGTATCAGGCATTCTTTATGTAGTTCTAATTACAACAGAGAGAAAATGTGTGCATCAACAAAGGGAACCTGACAAATCTGGCTTTGCAAATTTGGCCTATTGGCTAATCACGAGACATTGCTCATGCAAATATGCATTTGCTTTCGCATGCCTAAATATGCAGGGTCAAAAACCAAAAACCGCAAAACAATCGCCCTGCGGGAATTAGTTCATGCTACATAGCACTATCCAGGGGCGCCACGAGGAGGCTTCCCATTGCCCCCATACAACCGGGGGGCCGCGGGGGTCCCAGTCTCTCTCACCGCCACACAGCGGCACCCCAGAGGTGGAGGCTGGGGGGTGCAGGCGATCTCCCCAGCGTGGCCAGCGCCGGGAAGAGCCGCCCGCACACACCTCCCACATTCTTTATGTAGTTTGTCAGGAAATATCTCATGAAATCCCACATGGCCTTTAATGAGAAGATTCTTCAGGCAATCTATTCTTTGATTTGATCGCAATATCAATTGGATCGATCTATTTTTCGGATCATTTCCATTAACTTGATTAAATTGGATAGCAGCTATTCCGTTAGTGAGCCTCAACGATCATTTCTGATCAATCATCCAAAGAATTGCATTGTAAATGGCCATCTTTAACTACTTAAAGTGGGATTGTCACCATAAAAATAAAATTTCAACAGCAACTGGTCTGAGTGTATTAAGTAATAAAGATGCTAATCCTGCATTCTAAACTTTCAAAACTTTTTTTCTGCTGTTATGATTTGGGGTTATCGCATACTTAAGGAGCACTGGCCCTTTAGTAGTCCGTGCCAAACAGTTGCATGCTGGGGGTTCTTTTTTATCTATAATATATTCCTCCTCTTCCCTTTATTTCCCTGCCAGCTGCTTATTTGAAACATGATCCCCTGCTCACTTGTGAGGGGGGGGGGGAGACACCGAGAGCCCGATATAGTGCAGTATGTACTGGAGGATTAAAATAAAATGTAAAGTTATAGGAGTTATACTCACAAAACTGGGTTACCTTCCAGGCAACCACTATATAGGCAAGCTTGCATGTACTGTAAAAAAGAGAGAAATCGAGAGCCCAATATGGTGTAGTATGTCAGAGATACGAAGGGAAATGAATAGGTGAGATGGTTATACTCACAAACATGGGTTACCGCTCAGGCAACCACTGTATAGGCAGGTGGGGAGATTAGACCTGTCCCCACTCAGGATTAAATAGTCGCTCTCTGTAGATCCGAAGAAAAAGGGCCAAATCCCCTCCAACAGGGGTGGACACAATGTGTAAGCAAGGTTACAGAGGCGCCAGTAGTATAAAATTAGATAAAACGTTTAAAAATAGGGAGGTAATAGGTGGACTTATCTCCCCAATGCAGACACTAGATAATGCTGATTTTTCAACACAAAAAAAGTTTAATCATGTACTCCAATAAAGTGCAACGCGTTTCATGGGCTCAACCCACTTCATCAGGCTATAGGTAGGAGTACAACACTCGTATGCAGGGTTTCTCAGCTTAGCGCCTCTGAGGAAGCTAAGCTGAGAAACCCTGCATACGTGTGTATGGTGAAACCCCTCCCACAGTGTGTCGTCAGGGCCAACGTTTTAGCCTCCCATTGTAAGTTGGTGTGTTTATAGATAATGGCAGTTGGTGCTGTTTTTTTTTATGTATCGATGTATCGTTTCCTCAACCACTATCTTTCAGTAAAGTTACTTTCGTCACGGCACACGTGCAAGAAGCATTCTCTATACTTTGCTTGGAGTCATCCAGTCAGTGACAATAGTTATCACCATGCGTCGGTAAGCGTCGGAATCATAATTGCGTGTAATTGCGTGCCTGTACTCATGTCAGGAGATTACGGAAATTATTATTTATAAAGCGCCAACATATTCCGTGGCGCTGTACAATGTAAGAAAACAAACAAGGGATACATAATGATACGGACAATGATATACATCAAATATGAACACTGATACAAGATACAGCACTGCTGATTACAATTTGATTTAACATGATGCCTAATATGTATAAATGTCTAACAGTGTGCAAGCACTAAATTAATAACATTCCATGACTAGAGTTGGGCCGAACCTCCGATTTTAGGTTCGCGAACCTGGTTCGCGAACTTCCGCGGAAGGTTCGGTTCGCGTTAAAGTTCGCGAACCGCAATAGACTTCAATGGGGATGCGAACTTTGAAAAAAAAAAAAATTATGCTGGCCACAAAAGTGATGGAAAAGATGTTTCAAGGGGTCTAACACCTGGAGGGGGGCATGGTGGAGTGGGATACATGCCAAAAGTCCCCGGGAAAAATCTGGATTTGACGCAAAGCAGCGTTTTAAGGGCAGAAATCACATTGAATGCTAAATGACAGGCCTAAAGTGCTTTCAAACATCTTGCATGTGTATACATCAATCAGGTAGTGTAATTAAGGTACTGCTTCACACTGACACACCAAACTCACCGTGTAACGCAGCGCAAACAGCTGTTTGTGTAGTGACGGCCGTGCTGGACTGGTGCGCACCATGGCGAGAGTGCAGGTTTTGGTGGCTTTACAGCCCATATGGTCGCCTGGCTGATGTAGCTGAATGACAGAACAGTGACTGTCCAGCTGATCAAATTTGGTCTGACCACAATGAGGCAACGACCTTATTATCGTGGGTGTGCCCCCCGAGACACTCATCTAGGCGCTGGTCATTGCTTCATTGTGATACGCAAGCCCCTTCACCACGCAAGGTAATGATCACGAAGGGGAATGGGCGCATGTACATGCCTTTTCTTTTGTTGTTGCAGCTGCCCGCAGTGCAGCCAGAAAAATTAGGCAGTCATGTACACGCACCAGAAAAATTATTACAGCGGCCGCTGCTAGCAGCGGCCTAAAAAATTCAGCAATCCGCCTGGAGTCCCGGACCCTGTTGGTGGTGGCGGAGAAGGTAGTCAAGCGGCCTGCAGGCAGACATGCTGTGTGGAGGGACTGGGAGCGACTTAGTCTTCTTGGGGCAGGCCAGGCAGCCAGTCACACGGCGTGCAGGCAGAGATGCTGTGTGTGCGGGGACTGACTTAGTCTTGGGGTGGGCAGCAGCCCTCCGGGATCCATGCCTCATTCATTTTGATAAAGGTGAGGTACTTAACACTTTTGTGACTTAGGCGACTTCTCTTCTCTGTGACAATGCCTCCAGCTGCGCTGAAGGTCCTTTCTGACAGGACGCTTGCGGCAGGGCAGGAGAGAAGTTGGATGGCAAATTGGGACAGCTCTGGCCACAGGTCAAGCCTGCGCACCCAGTAGTTCAAGGGTTCCTCATCGCTGTTCACAGCAGTGTCTACATCCACACTTAAGGCCAGGTAGTCGGCTACCTGCCGTTCCAGGCGTTGGTGGAGGGTGGATCCGGAAGGGCTACGGCGGGTTCACTAAACAGAACAGGTATACAGTGGCGGGTTCACAGAACAGGTATGCAGTGGCAGGTTCACTGAACACAACAGGTATGCAGTGGCGGGTTCACTGAACAGGTATACAGTGGCGGGTCCACTGAACAGAACAGGTATGCAGTGGCGGGTTCACTAAACAGAACAGGTATACAGTGGCGGGTTCACTAAACAGAACAGGTATACAGTGGCGGGTTCACAGAACAGGTATGCAGTGGCAGGTTCACTGAACACAACAGGTATGCAGTGGCGGGTTCACTGAACAGGTATACAGTGGCGGGTCCACTGAACAGAACAGGTATGCAGTGGCGGGTTCACTGAACAGGTATGCAGTGGTGGGTTCACAGAACAGGTATGCAGTGGTGGGTTCACAGCACAGGTATGCAGTGGTGGGTTCAATGAACAGGTATACAGTGGCGGGTCCACTGAACAGAACAGGTATGCAGTGGCAGGTTCACAGCACAGGTATGCAGTGGTGGGTTCACAGCACAGGTATGCAGTGGTGGGTTCACAGCACAGGTATGCAGTGGTGGGTTCACAGCACAGGTATGCAGTGGTGGGTTCACAGCACAGGTATGCAGTGGTGGGTTCACAGAACAGGTATGCAGCCAGACAGGAACAAGTTAAGCCTAACTAATCTTTCCCTGAGAGACAGTCTGCAGCAGCTCGCCCTACTCTCACTAACGCAGGCAGCACACGAGTGACCGTAATGGCCGCCGCTGCCTGCCTTATATAAGGGGGGGTGGGGCTCCAGGGGCTAGTGTAGCCTAATTGGCTACACTGGGCCTGCTGACTGTGATGTAGAGGGTCAAAGTTGACCCTCCATGTGCATTATGGGGCGAACCGAACTTCCGCAAAGGTTCGCCTGCGGGACGCGAACGCGAACCACTGAAGTTCGCATGGAACCGTTCGCAGGTGAACCGTTCGGCCCAACTCTATCCATGACACAAAAGGGTGAGAGCCCTGCCTTTGCGAGCTTACAATCTAAAGGATCACTCGTTACTCAAAAAAATTACAGGTTGTCGGAAAATTAGTGGAGAAATCGCATAGTGGGTACAGGCCTTCAGAAGCACTGTACAAAACTATGTACTAGTTTGGTTTATATGCTTGCTCTCTGTTCCAGGGGTGTAACAATAGACCCTGCAAGGGATGCAGCTGTAGGGGGGCCCAGAAGCTGCAGAGGGCCCTGTGGCGGATATTTTTTTTCCCTGTCCTGAGAGACTGGCACCTAAGGGCACAGAGAGAAAAAAACTTTTTGCTCTCTGCACAATCGTTCTAATCGCTGCATCTGCTCAGCCACTAATAAGAAATCATACAAAGTTTTTCAGACAGATTTGTTAACCGTCCATATTCAGTGTTAAGCAGAGTCTTGTGTACAGCGCTGCTCTACCCCAGCATTTCTACCCGTCCCCAAGTGCTGTTTACTGTACGGATGCTGGAGGAGCCTGGGCACAGAGAAAATAATCTTTCTATTCGCTGCACAAATGGGGGCCCCATCCAAAGTTGTGCCGGGGGGGGGGGCAGTGATTTATGGTTACTCCCCTGCTTTGTTCATTTGTTTAGAATATACGAGTCCAATAAGTCCTCTCGTCTTGTAGTTGCTAGGCTTTTCTTAATATGCGAAATGTGTCCATTTGGTCAATTTGATCACTGCAGTTGCGCCCGCTGTGTATTGGCTTTTAAGGCATTCGCATAATGGGAAATTTCGGCTATAAGGATCATTCCTGGAGCCCATGGAGTTGGTAATATAACCAAGTTTGGAGGAAACTGTGAAAACTGCTATATTACAAGTCTGATCCTTCGTTATACCATTTTGTGTAATACATATAACCATGTGACTTGTGACAGCCAACTGCATGATATACTTCCCTTTTATTTGTCCTTCTCTTCTCATAATTAAACCGCTGTCTGCTTAATGAGTGCTGCTAGAAGAGCGACATGGGAACAAGCTGTTCCTCTGATGGCTATATATAAGGTGGTGTAATCTACTGTCAGGCTGATCACTGCATCATTATTACTGGAAAGAATTCCTGGCTGCAGAAGATGGCAGCAAAATGTGAACTCCTGTGTCTCTACAAGCTAATGTTTGCAATAAAATTAGCAATGTTGTACTGCACTGGTGAAACTGAGTTGTCGCCTACTAATTGGTTTTGATTTGGCTTTATTGATTCTCTGTAGAATTGCATGTCTTAAGCTTAAAAGATCATTTCATTCTTAGTGGCAAAGCGTGTCTTTGGAGAACTAGTGCCTGTGACGCCAATCTGCATAAGTAGCTATTTGATGCAATCGTGGCAGAGACAGTTTTGTCATCTTGATGTCATAAGAGAAAACGTCAAATATTCTTTTTTTTTATTAATTATACATTTCATAAACTATCTAAACAATTGATTTTTTTTCTGTTTGATCATGTAGGCAATACAATTTGCAGGCACAGCAGTGAGTTGTCAGATGCACAGGGAGATGGATTGATGAGTTAAGTGCTTTGCATGTTCATAGATTGAGCTTAGATTGAGGTGTCATTGGTGTGCTGGCATAATGGGGAGCTGACATTACAAGAAGAAACACACGTACATACACTAGCAATGTCTCTTTTTTTTTTTTTTTTTTTTTTTTTAAATCTAAAAAAACGTTTTAAGTGCATTTTGGTACCATGTTTTATGCGTAAGGGACGAGCAAGGATGTGCCTACACACACTCACCCACATCTAGTTTCCGTATATCACTTAAAAACTAGCAGTGTTAATATTAGGAATAATGTAAGAATACATTGGCTTTTTGCAGTCTGTTTACACCTCTGTTTTATGGCTACAAAAATGATGACTGAATTTTGACTTGAGAAGTAATGTTACCCAACGACTTCCAAATAGCTCCCTAGATGTGAATCGGGTAAAACGGTCACAAGGCGCTCCTGATGATTTTAATGCTGTCATAGGTTGGAATGCAATTTCCAGTTATGGCGCCTCTGTTTGTGTAAGGTGCCAGAGGTGCTGGAGTTCTGCTATTGGATAGCCAAACTCCTAGAGCTGCCCCCATCCTGTGGAACTCTCTCCCACTGCCTGTCAGGCTCGCTCCCACCGTCAACACCTTCAAATAAGCACTCAAAACTCACCTCTTCAAGGAGGCCTACATCAACTCAACACTGCCCTAATCCTTTCTGCCAATAACTTCTTGCTTCGTGTCACCAACCCCTCCCTCTAGATTGTAAGCCTTTGGCAGGGCCCTCTCCCCTTGTGTATCTTACTTGACTGTGTGCACTTTACCCAGAATTTGGAACTGGTAATTTTTACCACTACCACTCCAGTTTATGATCTGGTATGTACTACTATCTGCATTGTGTTGTGTATCTTATTGCTATTACCTGTATTGTTGTATCTATGATTTGTTACCTGTATTGTTCTGTCACTCCAGTTATCATTGTCTGTAATCCTATTTATTGTACAGTGCTGCGTAATATGTTGGCGCTATATAAATCTAATAAATAATAATAATAATAATTGGGAATTACATCTAGTGGCTGTATGATGCAGAGGCACTTTTTCCATAGTTCGGCTCTAGTGGCGGCTGCGTGCACGGAACAGGCGCTCGGCTATACTAGGGGGGGGGGGGGGGTCTAGTTGGAGTGAGGTGTAGGTAGGGATGTGCTAAGTTTTAGGTATTGGTAGGTGGGAGGTTAGTGTTAGGCATTGGTTGGGGGGGGGGGGGTTGTTACTGTTAAGTGTATGCAGGGGAGGTTCGTGCTAGGTGTAGGTAGGGGTGGTTACTGTTAAAGTGGACCTGAACTCTTGCACAGGACTGAAGAAATACATAGAGACATGCACTCTGTATGTATTTAGAGAGTTTAGCCTGTTTAATTCCACCACATTTGTGTGTAATCACAATTTGTGATCTGATCTCTCCACTGTGTTACATTACTGTCTATGGCAGAGATGGCAGATAAGGCCATTTGAAAGTACAGGAGGTTAACAATATGTCTGCTTCCTTTAATCAGGAATTAAAAATAGTGCAGAATTATTTTAGGACTTGTATCAGGGGTAACAAAGAAATGTTTTTTTTTGTTTAAAGGTTATTATGCTGTTGCATATCTTTTAGAGCAGAGAGGACATTGAGTTCAGGTCCGCTATAAGTGTATGTATGGGAGGTTAGTGTTAGGTGTAGGTAGGGGACTGTTGCAGGTGATGAAATATATTCCTTAAAGGAGTGACCCAAGCTTATAAAAAAAGATGCACTTACCTGGGGCTTCCTCCAGCCCGTGGCAGCCGTCCTGTGCCCTCGCCGCATCTCCGGTAGCTCCCGGTCTTCTCTACTGGCACAGCCGACTTCGCCAGGTCGGGTTCAGGTCATCTTCTTCTGTACTCCACCACGGAGGTCACGTGGCCCCTCTGACGTCATCAGGACAGTACTGCGCAGGTGCAGTAGTTCAGCGCCTGCGCAGTGCTGTCCTGATGACGTTAGAGGGACCACGTGACCCGCGTGGTGGAGAGCAGAAGAAGCCAACCCGGAACCCGACCTGGGGAGGCTGGCTGCGCCAGCGGAGAAGACCGGGAGCCACCAGGGCTGCGGTGAGGGCACAGGACAGCTGCCACGGGCTGGTGGAAGCCCCAGGTAAGTGGATCTTTTTTTTTTTTTTTTCTTTAATTTATTAATTTTTTTTTTAATAAGCTTGGAATGTATCATATAAAGTGTACCGGAGATTAAATAATAGGCTGTATTTATACTTACCTTGGGCCTCCTCCAGCCCCACGAGGTCCGTGAGCTTCCTTGCCCTCCTTTCCGGCTGCTTCGTTCTGCTGCTATCTGGCCCAGTAATCCGGTCAGTCATGCCCTTCAGCGCATGCGTGGCTCATCCACCCCCACACCCAGGAGCTTTCTGCACCTGCGCGGTACTGCGCTGAAAAGTGTGGCTGACCCGCTAACCAGAAAGCAGAACAGAGTACAGAGAGGACAGCAAGGGAACATACACGGACCTTATGGGGCTGGAGGTAAGTATAAATACAGCCTATTCTTTAATATCCGGTTTCTTTTAAGGGTCACTGAGAGCCATACATTTTGAAGCCTCTGACTGCATCACTCATTTAGTGGTCTGTGCCCATAGAGCCAATTCATCTTTTCGGTAATATGCAACTCTTTGGTGTAAGTGGTCCACTCAGCTATGCACCATAGCCAGTATCTGCCTTTGGCTATTTAATACCCATTCACTGATTCCCAAACATTACAACTGCCAACAAAGATGTTGGATGGTGACTTGGTGAGTATTGATTAGGGTGATTGGTTAGAGCTGGGAGCTATTTTTTAGAGGGTTAAGCTCAGGTGCTACAGAAGGGGGAGGTGTTACAATTTAGTGTGAGGAAGGACTGTGCTTTGGATAGAGGAGGGTATTGGGCATCATGAAGGAGCTTAAGCATCGCACCCGCTGCACTGTGAACAACACTGTGTAGGTGGGGCATTGCAGTGCAGCAAGCTGCTTTACCACGCAGGCATTCTGACGCATGGCAACGCACCAATGTGAACATATCCTTAATGCAACTAATGGCTTCAGCCAGTTCCTGAGAGAATTAGCACTACAAACATACACCTTACATTTGAGCTGAGAACAGACATATTTTTGTTCTCTGCTCATTGCAGTAACAGTGAATGGCTCCTATTTTATATGGGACTACCTGGACCACGGCGGACCACGGCTCCCGCTGGTCGCATATGATCTCACGCAAGTGGGAGATGAGCCTTATTGATGGCATTTGCTTGCATGCTTCACTTAGATTTGCTGTTGTTAGTTCACTTCAAAGGCTTACCCTGAGCTGCTTCATATAACACTAACAAATAGAGAAAAAAATATTCTCTTATACAGTAGGAGGTCATATATTATAATATATGTTTTAATCCTGTTGAGCTAAAGTCGGAGTAGAAAAATTAGTCAGCAAATGGAAAGAATCCTGATAGCAACTGCTGCTAACAGCAACAGGGAGGATATTAGTAACGCGGAGCCTAGACTGCATGTAATGAATGCATTGTCCAAGGCTTTCTAGACTATATAAATCATATTCACAGTATGCTGCAATGAGACAAAAATAGAAGTCATTATCCAAGCTTCCAATCTCATATATCATCAAGCAGATGCACAACTGTTTACAAGCATTGCAACGACTCACAAGCGAGAATCAAATTTCAGCATGTGTGTTTGTATACGTGTATATATATATATATATATATATATATATATATATATATATATATATATATATATATATATATATATTTCAATTCAAAAAGAATCAATGTATTTGTATATGTTTTTAGTAATTAATCACCACTTATACACTAATTAATGGGTGATATTTAATGGGGTGCCCATATGCAGACCTGGTATTGGACATGATTTAGCATGTATAACTACCTGCCCTATGGCACTATCCTCTGAGCCCCAATCATATGTAATAACGTGATCAGAAGTCAGAAGAGGATGTCGGAACTGCAGTGCTGCAGGTGGAGGAAGAGTAGAGATATTGCCGGGACTTCCAAGCATAAATAAATGTAGTTGGACACCGCGGTACACCAACAGGAGAATAGGTGGGCTGGACTTACAGTCAAGTGGTGAGACTGCATAGTACTCCGTGTAGCCTCAGCATTGATTACATTGATTACATTTTTTAAAGCGCGTGTACTGCTGAACATAGAAGCAGAATGGAAAGCGAATGTTTGATATAAACATAACATATGTTATCATTTCCTAGAAAGAAAAAAAAAACACTTGACAGCTGTCTTTTTTTGTCTGGCTTATGCCATAAACCCGTTTTACACATTCAGCTGGGCGAACTCATTTGTATTGCAGCCCAGACAGATGACTTAACAAGGTAAAACAGCATTTCCTCATCTGGACTTGTACTGTTTTATTGTGCATTTGTTTTTTCTTGTATGGCTCTTCTTAAAGGACAACTGAAGTGAGAAGTATATGGAGTCATATTGATTTCCTTTTAAACAATACCAGTTGCCTGGAAACCCTGCTGATCTATTTAGCTGCAATAGTGTCTGGAAAACACCAGAAAAGAGCATGCAGCTAATCTTGTCAGATCTGACAATGTCAGAAACACCTGATCTGCGGCATGCTTGTTCTGGGGCTATGGCTAAAAATATGAGAGGTAGAGGATCCACAGAATAGCCAGGCAACTGGTATTGATTAAAAGGTAATAAATATGGCAGCCTCCATATCCTTTTAGCTTCAGTTGTCCTTTAAGCCAACAAGACAAAGCTGCTGGGCGTTATGAATTTAATTTGTCTTTCAAGAGTCTTTACCAAATTGTCACACATTCTCACACATTCACACACACACACACACACACACACACACACACACACACACACACACACACACACACACACACACACACACACACACACATATATATTCACACACACATTCACACATATGCACACATTCACACATATGCACATATTCACACATATGCACACATTCACACATATGCACACATTCACACATATGCACACATTCACACATATGCACACATATTCACACATGCATGCACACATATTCACACATGCATGCACACATATTCACACATGCATGCACACATATTCACACATGCATGCACACATATTCACACATGCATGCACACATATTCACACATATTCACACATACATGCACACATATTCACACATACATGCACACATATTCACACATACATGCACACATATTCACACATACATGCTCACATATTCACACATACATGCTCACATATTCACACATACATGCACACATATGCACACATATACTCTCTCTCACACACTCTGCCTCTCCCTCTTTCTCTCATACACATTCACACACTGTCATACTCTCTCACTCCCTAACACAGACACACTCACACGCATTCTCTATCACACATACATACTCTCTATTACACATAGAAATACATATTTCTCTTCACAGTAATATACAGTATATATTTTTTTTCTTGGGATTGGGTTAGTGCTGTATTTATCAAGTCCTCGCAAATAACAGTAAGGAAGTAATTTATGAAATGGAATTACTTGCTTTTGGCCACTGGACATTGTCCACAATTTCTCTTATTGAATAAGCCTGTTTTCCAGCATATAATATACATTATAGGTTTCTGTTAATAATTACATGATAAAAGCTTGGTTTACCTTTAGTAGAACTCATGTCAAGCCTCTTTTAGATTGGAGTGCAGCTCAGCATCAGAGCATTTAACTAGCCTAAACTCTTAACCTCCTTAGCGGTAACCCCGTGCTGGACACTGGGTAAGCCGCCTCGGAGGATATCTCAGCCCCTGGTGGGGCGATTTAAATTCTGTGAAGTGCTGTATGCGCAGCTAGTAGTTTGCTAGCCACTCGTACAGCTTGATCGTCGCCGCCGTGCGGCGATCGGCCGCACGCAGCGGCAGAAGAGGCCCCCCCCCACCAGAGCCCTGCGCAG